>NW_027481106.1:0-102206 GCF_050403485.1 Sporobolomyces salmoneus
CCCTAACCCTAACCCTAACCCTAACCCTAACCCTAACCCTAACCCTAACCCTAACCCTAACCCTAACCCTAACCCTAAGCGAGAAATAAGGATTGTTGAGAACAACGAGAGGATAAAAAGACAAGATTTTGACGGCGAAAAGAGGTTGGAAAGGGAGGAGGAAAGGATCTATAAAAGGATACAGTTCGATAGCGGTAACGATTATGCCCTATCCAATCGAAGAGCGAGAGAGTCAGCATGCGAACGAAGAGCTCGAATCCAAAAAGAAAGAGAGAAAGAGAATTGACTAACATTCGGTACTCTCTTCGTTCACCCTCTCCATTCTGCGCCTTGTAATCGATCACAATATCCAAATCCCTCGGGTTCTTTCCATTCGGAGCGACCGAGATCGTTCCTTCGATGTTATCCTCCGCGTTCACCGTAATCATATCGTTCAAGTAGAAGACGGTTTCTACGCACGCACGAGCAACGAGATCAGCTTCTTTGCGATGAGACGAGAGACTAGGAGGAAGAGACGTACGCTTCCAGTGAGTGTACTTAGCGTGAGGACCAGTCGAGAAGGAAACGGGTTTGTGACAAGCTCGGAAAGCGCAATCGAACCATCCGAGGAAAGCGTGAACGTCTGAACGAGTCAAGCGAATCAGTACAGTTGCGCGTGCGAGACGAGAGGAAAAAAGAAGGAAAAGCGTACAATCATTTCGAGTAGCGGTGAGTTTAAAGTTGGCGATGAATTGGAGTTGCTCCTTCGTCACGGTCAAGAGATCGAAAGTCTAGACATATCAAGCGAGTCAGTACAATCTGATCGATCGTCTGAGCGAGAAAAAGTCGACTTACGGCAAGTTTGCAAGGGTTCGTAACGACGGCTTTGAGATCGACGGTATCGACGAGAGGTTCTTTCAAAGCGATCTCCTTGATGCACGAGTAATCGAAACCGTAGACGTCATCCCAGACTACAGTATGACGAAGAGTCAGCATCATTCTCACACAAAACGAAAAGCGAAAAGCGAAAAGACTCGAAACTCACAGCCAATCTTCTCCTCCTTGTATTCCTGATCCTCGATCGCCGCCATATACATCGTCGCCTCATCCGGGAACATCAATCCTCCCTTAACCAAGTACTTGTCTCGTGCGTAGAGAACCGAATCGAGCATCGATTCGTAAAGGAGGAAGTAACCCATCCATTCCGAGATGATGATATCGACCTTGTCGACCGGTAATACGACTTCTTCCATTTTGCCTTTGATCAAAGTGATAGCTGAAGACGATGAGAGAACAAGGTCAGCTCGAAGGGAATCGAGAAAGATGGAAAGAAAGAGGAGAGAACGAACTGTCGGCGAAACCGTTTGCTTCGACAATCTTTTGTGCTTGATCGATAATGTTTGACATGTCGATCTACATACGAGTCGGAAACACGTCAACTCCCGCTTTCAGAACGAGAAAGAGAGCGATCGCAGAGCTTACACCGATAACTTTCTTCGCACCAGCTTTCGCGGCAAACATCGACAAGATTCCCGTTCCGCATCCAACATCAAGAACGACCTTGTCCCTGTACGATACGCTCAACCGTCAACTTTATTCCGCTCGAATGAAAGTAGAAAAAGCGACGTACTTGAAAAGGTGTTTGTTCCACCACATCGAATTGCGATAACTCAACGTCCTGACTTCATCTTTCAACATCTCTTCGTGGATCCCGAAATGAGCATACGAATCCGAGTAGTAATCGGCCGAAGTGGGTCCCTCCTATCGAGAAACGAAGAACGAGGCGGGTCAGTTTTCGCGAGAATTGAGAAAACGGAGAGAGAGAAGCGACTCACGACTGCGGGAACGGAGGAAGAAGCGGTGGCATCGACTTGCATAGCCATCTACAATCGTGACAAGACGATTGAGGAGTCAGTACGGTCTGGAAGAGAGCGAGGAAGGAACCTTTTCGTTGCGAGAGACACAGCCTCCCTTCCTCCTTTGAGAATCGATCCAGCTGAGCCGTTCCGCCGCAGAGAAGCTCGTAAATCTCAATTCCTCTCGTTCGGCGTCTTTCCCCGGTTCCCGTAGTCTCTGTACGACTTTCCCTCAGTCTTCATCTCAATCGACTTTTCTCTCCCGCTTTTCCAGCTCGCATGTCCAGTGTCCGCACCCGCCATAACATAATTGAACCTTCAAACAATCTTTCTACCCGGCTCCCACATCCGCCCGCGACGTTGTCGTCGAGTGTTTGATTCTTTCTTTTTTCCGAAATGTTGAAAGAAATCCCGGCTCTTCTTCGAGGACTTCGAGCTTACGATGGAAGAGATAGAGTCGGTTGAGGTGTTGAAGGAGTGTAAGAGTCTACTATGCAGCCAAGCAAGCAGAACTTTGGCGAGAAGGGCGAAAGAGAGAAAGTGAAAAGACTTCTTCGAACGAAAAAGGCGAGTCGAGAATTCCTCACTTTCTACTCGCGAATTCAGCTGCAGACAGTGCTCAGACAGTATCACAGTTACGAACTCGAGTTCTCTATTTTCGAAGAGGTATAATAATTGCAAGGTGTTTGGCTGTTTCGTTCGCCTTTTTTTGGTGTGTGTCTAGTGATTAGGATAATAGTAGTGAGTTACAACAAGTCGAAATCTTCTGCTCCGTCTCGCTCTCTCCGCTCAAAGAACCATTCGTTCATTCGTTTTCGTTCTCGTTTTTTCTAACCGATCGGTCCGAGGTAATCCTCCTTGATCGTTCCGATAGCGAACTACAACGCACACACAAACTCTGTCAGTCTCTGAGCTACCGAAAGAGAGTAGAGAAAAGAGCTCACGATTTCAGTCGCATCAACCCGCGTTCCAACGATTTTTAATCGAATCTTCGTTCCTTTCTCGATTTTTAACTACTCTCTCGCACTCATTATCAGCGACGGTTATCATCACGAAGAGGAAGAGTTGAGAAGACGTACGACGTCTTCATTCGAAGTGAAACAGGGAGGATTTGCGTTCGGGTCGAAAGAAAAATCGGGAGGAATCAACTGTCGAACCGAGTCGATCAGCACGCGGACACGACGAAAATGATCGACTAGATAGAGAAAGGACTTACATGAGTTGATACGAAGCATTGTAGAGGTCCAACATCGACGAAAATTCCCATCTAAAAACGCGAGTGGAAGTCGCAAGTTAGCTCGCCGGTTCGTTGTTGCGAGCAAATCGAGGCTTCGACTTACCTTATTAACACTCGCGACTACACCATCTACGACTTCGCCCCTGAACGGTCTATACACGATCGCCTGATACCTCAACCTGAAAACTGCCTGACCATCCTCGGCGATTCTCCCTCTCATTCCTTTATCCTCATCGTCATCGTCGTCGTTCTCTTCTCCACCTTCGGCCCCGAGGTTATCGGCAGTGACGGCGATAATGTACCCGAGTCGACCGGAACAAGATCCTTCGACTTGACGTCGTAGGGAAAGTTTGAGGTAGGCCGAGAGGGAAGGGTTGAAGTAGGAGGGGTGCATGATGAGATCTTGCGTTAATTCTCGCTGTGAGGTGAGGTTATACGTTGGTCAGTCGCGGAAGTGAAACGACTGAGACGAAACGCAGACTCACGAGGAAAAACATTTTCAAAACTAAATACTCTTACGAGGCGAGACGGGACGAGGCGCGGGAAAGGAGTGAAAGGAAGATCGTAGAGTCGATCTGATCTCGAGGTTCCCACGAAGACAGAACAAGGGAGGAGAGAAGAGAGAGAGAGATGAGGTTCAGCACTCGAACCGTCAAAACATCCTCGATCAAGGAGAAGGAGTTGCTCTTGTTCTCGTTCCACTGCGACTTCTATCTCCATGCTTCACTCCCCACCCTCTCTCCAGCTCCGTACGACTCCTTGTCGTGAGTTCGAAGTGGTCAAACAACTCCTTCGATCAACTTTCCCCTCTCGCTCTCCCCTGCTCCGCCGACCGTTCCGTAATGTTCCAACATAATGGGATATCCTTACCCGATAGCGTTTGTTCCAACCGCGAGCTCTAATCGATGACTTTATCCACTTGATCAAACTGGAAATTCGACTCTTGGGCCCGAGGGAGACGTTCGATAAACGATGGCGAGAGGGCGTGCTGACAGCTAAGCAGACGCGTGGTATATTGGGTGTGTAAGTCGGAACAGAACTGATCGAGTGGGAGGTGGAGAGAGGGAGAGAAAGGAGAGACGACGACGACGAAGCTCTTTCTCTCGTTCTCTTCACTTTACGCGACCACACGACAACTCATACGATTATAGAGTAGACTCTAATTGCGACTAGACAAGCAGGAAAGCGACAGAACGTCTCCCCTCGACATGTCGTTGAATTCGACCTCGATCGTCCCTACTTCCCTCCAAACCTGATACCAACGACAGAGTTGACGGAGCAATGACTATCAGAGAAACCTTAGCACTCGACAAAGGATTAAGCTCAGTCAATTCGACTTCGACGTCAAATTCCTTCGACACTTTCCGAATCCGAACAGTTTCTCCCTCTTGTCTCACTCCCCGGGCCTCTCCTCTGCTTAGTATTTCTTCGTCTTTCCGGGTCGAGAAACCGCTCTAGAAGTTAATCTAAATGTTTCATCTCCCTCGAACCAAGCCAAAACTCTTGACTGAGTCGACGTCTTGTTACTTCTCTTCCCTCTCCTCTTCTCGATTCCTCTCTCAATCTATCGACGCCGGCTTTCGCTCAACGACGTGCCAGCCCTCGCCCTCGTGAAGCAGTAGAGCAGAGTCGACGTCAAACCAACCTCCTTCCCCTTTTCCACCCCCGCTTTTTCCTCGGCTCTCTCTTTCCCCTCGCAGTCTCACTCCTTTCTTCCTTCCCGTTCTTCCCGGGCCATATCGGTCCTCGTCGACGTCAATAACAGCGACAAAGCGCCGACACTCTCTCTAGATCCACCCGTCTTCCTTCGACTCAACTTATCTTTCCCCTAACCTTTCTCGCTCTCTTTTGAGCACTCACATTCGTTTCCCACCACGCTCTCTTTACCCAACAACATGTTCATTACCTCTCCCTTATCCCTCGTCGTATCCCTCGCCCTCTTCTCCCCTCTCGTTTCATCTCACGCCGCTCCTCCGAATCCCGATCAACTCTACGCCTTACAACGATCCGCTTACCTCGCCGCAGCAACTACAGCATCATCGACAACATCGACGGTAGCTCACGATGCACCTCGAAGAGTAGGACATCATTCAGGTGGAAAAGAGCATCATCGAAAGGTTAAGAAATCGTTAGAGAAGAAGATTCGAAGGGAAATCGAAGCGAGAGGGAACTCGTCGACCCAAACTGTCGAAAGAGTTGGAGGGAATCGAAATGGTCCGGAAGTGGTAGCGAAAAGGTCGGAGCGAGAAGGAAAAGTTTTGAGAAAGAAGAATTTCGGAGCATCAAATCACGACACTTCTCTCGATCGACTCTACTCTCGCGTCTCCTCTCACGCTCACGCTCAGAAGATCGACGTCGCTCCTTCGAACGAGCTCTCGAAACGCGGAGATGACGGAGGAAAGATATTCAAAGGAGTTTCCTCCTACTACCTTTTCGCGCTCGACGATTCTCCCCGTCGAGCCGTTCTTGACGCTATCAAAGCTGGAGGGTTCTCCGTCGTACGAATCTTCCTCGATGGAGTTCATCACAACTGTAAAGGAAGTGGGAATTCCGCTGTTCCAGATCGTGCGTCCAATCTCTCTCTCTAGAGCTTTCGTCGGGTCTGATACGAGAAAAGCTGAGAGCGGATGTGCGCAGTCGAACCGGATCGAGTAGGGGAATATGACGATACGATCTTGTACAAGATTGATAAACTCATGGCGGATTGTTCTGATCGAGGTACGAAAAACTCTCTCCTTTCTCTCTCCCTCCTATCTCTCACGTTCTCGCTCACATATTGCTCTTTGACAGGTCTCAAATTAATGATCGCTCTCTCGGATCGTTACGCCCTCGGATTCTGGTCGACGAATTCCTACGCTCTCAACTTGAAGATCATTTCCCCGTCTCAAAAAGGTCAACAATCCCTCAAGATCAAAGACGCGTCATCGTTCTATTCGAACGAATGGGCGATTCAAATGTTTGAGAAGAGGATCAGTCGTGCGTTGAATCATGAGAATCAGTTGTTGGGGAGAAAGAAGTGGAAAGATTTGAGTAGCGTCGTTTACGCTTTCGAAGGTGAGCCGAGCCTGCGTCTTTCGCTTTCCAGAATTCGAACGCTGACAAGCTTTGCCGTCGTATAGCTCAAAATGAACCTCAAGGCGTAAGTTCAACCCGACGAGATTCTGCGCTCTTCGCCGATAACTGATTTCGTCCGGTTTCTCTTACAGTACATGACTCCCTCGAACCCTTCCTGGGTCTGCGATCGATCGAAATACATCGCCTCCCAACTGTCCGGATCCGGTATTCTCATCTCTTCCGGCGGAGGAACCGACACTTCTCACTCTCTCGAATCCTGGGCTACTGGCTGTTCCGCAATCGACGTCGTTTCCGTTCACGATTACGGTACGAACGGCTGGTCGACTGCCTCTACGCTCGCGAAAGCGAAACAGAATCATCCGGGAAAGACGATCGTGATGGGAGAATGGGGAGTTACCGGTTCGAACAAGGCGAAAAAGATTGGAGAGTTTGTCGAGGCGTTCGAGAAGAATGGGATCCCGTGGATGTATTGGCAGATCACTTCTCCTGGTGCGGGAGATAAGGATTTCGAGGTCAGTTCTCCTTTCGCGAACGATTTCGAAGTTTGTTCGAGGAGAGCTGATTTTCTCTTTCGTAGGTTTGGACGAGTGAACCGGCTTGGAATGCTCTCACTGGCGGATCTTACTCATACTCTTCGCCTACTGGAGGATCCTCGAAGAATAACGACGACAAATGGAACTCGACTCAATCGAGCTCGTCGACCTGGAAATCCGAATCGAAGACTAGCTCCTCTGCCGCCTGGAGCGCATCAGCAACGAACGGAGGAAAGAACTCGACGATTTCTTCGACTCAGTCTTCCAACTACTCAAGTAGCGTCGCAAACTTGACCTCGTCGTCGTCGATTCCTTCGCAAACTTTAAACTCTTCAGTCCACTCAGCTCCTACTCCCCTCGCCACGCCTTCGTCCTCTCCCAATGCGACATTATCTTCTTCCTTGAGTAACGTCACGATCCCAACCCAAAACTTGACTGTTGTCTCGATCGAAGCCTCCTCGCTCGTCGAAACTCCCTCTTCGACTGAATCTTCTCTACTTCCTCTCGCAACGGATAACTCGATTTCGATCAACTCAAGCCCGTCTGATCCTGCTCTCGATCCAGCGATTTCCGAATCGACAACTTCACCTCTTTCGATTCCGATCGAGTCTCCTTCGACTTCACCTGAAGTCCCCTTGAATACGCCGATCTCGAGCTCGTCCGAATCAGCTGCTGTCGACCCTCTCGTGCCGACTCCTGTCGCAGAACCGACTCCGACAGAATCCCTCGCATCGGAGCAAATTCCAGTTCCCTCCCCTTCTTCCCTCGATTCCTCGCTTCCCCCTCTTCCCAACTGCAATTACACTCTCCCTGCTACTCTCGAAGCCGACGTCCTTCACGGTAACATCACCCTCGACGTCTCCACTTCGATCGCTCACCTCCCTTCCGGAATCATTTGTAACGCGACTATCCTCCCTCCTCTTCCTCCCGTCCTTGAACCCGTTCCATCTCCCTCTCCTTCTCCTCTACTCGTATTCTCCAGCGACTCGAACACGCTCCTCCCCATCGACGTCGCGACCGAACTAGCTCCTCCTTCGCCCGAACCCGAACTTCCTTCGACCCCAACGATTCCGCAACAACAAGAGAACGATACCGCTCTCGTCGCTGCTGCCGTCGACGTTCCAACTCCTGTGGCTCAAGTCGATGTCGTCGCAGGTTTCCGCAGACACAAAAGAAAGCTTTAGAAACCGTTTCGTTTTCTCTCTCGATTTTCTTCTTCGTTCCAGTTCTTTCAAATCTTGTAGCATTTCTTCTCTCCTTTCGCATATCTATATATTCGTTCTCGTCTTCGATATACATTTGTAGCCTTCTGTTCTTTCTCTCGATGTTTCGCTCGGAAATCTCACAAATCGCTCCCCTCCTCTTTCTCGCGCGATTCGCGATTCTCTCTTGTGCCGCTTTCGTTGCCCTCGATACTCTCCGACCTTCGCAACAATCACATGCTTCAGAAACGGTCACGCAGACTAGTCAAAAATTCCTCATAGCAACTCGCCCAACCCTCAAGCTGAATCGTTTTTTTGCTTCTCGCACACAATTGCTCTCTCTTGCTCTCACTCTCGTGACCCTAAGTGGGAAAGAGACTGAGAGACTGCTAAATATCCACTAATGATCGATCCAGAGAGCCTACGTGAACAACTAACCCTAACCCTACATGAACAACTTCCTCAGTCTATTTCCAACGTTTTTCTTTCCTTTCAACCCCCTCACTCGTTCTTTAGTCTTCCCTCCTCTTCCCTCCTCCGTTCTTCTCGTCTCTACCACTTCTTGCAAATCTGTCGAAGGCTGTGACACAGTCATTCGAAAGAAAATCTCTCGTGAGAGAGGATCGAAAGCTTCGATCGAAGAAACCGGCGAGGGAAAGTTTTCGACATCAAGAGAGATTGGGGATCCTAGCCCAACGTGTCGAGCCGGGGAGGAGGATAAAAGAGCGAGATCAGGAGGAGTATCCGGAGAGAAAGCCGAAGTCGCAGAAGTTGATTCATCTTCGAAAGAATTATTCGAATGCATCAACTTGAGCGGAGGCGGTCGAGGTTTCCTCTGCTTCTTCGACGATGATTGACGTGCATGACGACGGCGAGAGGAACGAGGAGTCGGAGGGGAGAGGTACGAATTCGAGTTTGGGTTCGATTCGGTCCGTGTTGAAGTTTCGAGAGCGACGGGTGAGCGGATATGGAGGATCTCCTCCTCCTCCTCTTCTTCTTCTTCCTCCTCTTTGTCCGCTGCTCCTAACAATCTGCGAAACTCTTCAACTTTCTTCCATTCCTCGAGTCCACTCTCCACGCGAGAAAACAACAACCCTTCCGTCCTCGCGATCCCTTCATAACCCCCTTTCCTAGCTTTCGAGATCGACGGAGTTACGCCAAAGAACCGATCGAGAGCGGCAGTATCGATCGGAAGGGATTTTGGGGGAGGTCGAGGTCGAGGAGTTTTCGGTTTCGGTTTCGTTTTCGACGATGATTTAGATTTCTTTTTGGGTGAAGACAGTTGTCGAGATGGGATCGACGGAGCGAGAGTGTTGTACAAGAGTGGCGAAGTGGGATGGCAGGCGAAACCGTGAACATCGATTCGGGAAGAACGTCTCGAGGAAGAAATCGAGAGGGGAAGAGGTGAACTAGGTGAGCAGGAGTGTTTTCGAGGCGAACGACGATACGATTGACGAGGAGAAGTAGCGACTAGTATAGTCGAACCGCGACGTCGAGATCCTTGAGAAGAACGAGGAGAGAACGAAGCTCGTTTCGAGGAGGAAGAGAGGGCGGGTCGAGCTCGAGGAGTTTCTTCTTCTTCTTCCGGTTTCGGCGGTGATGAAGGCGAGATCGAGAGAATAGGAGTCGTAGGTGGGCGTTCCTCTTCCTTGTTGGGAGCAGTGCGTTCTTGAGTGAGTCCAGCGACGAACGGACGAGGAATCGATTCTGAGGTGTCTTCCCATTCTTGACTCGAATCTCCTTCGTCTCCTCCTCCTTCCAGTAGAGCCACCTCGTGGAGCGGTCTTCTGAGTTCTCGCTCGTCGTCCCCCGAGCTCAGCGAGCCATCGTAAACGATTCGATCCCATTCCTCCACCTCCTCCTTCTTCTCTTTTCTTCGCTCGCCGTCATTCGAGTCGATTGGAGAATCGCTAGAAGAGGAGGAGGAGGTCGACATCGTCGTAGTCGTAGTCGTCGACGAGGAATCTTGTTCATCCGATGATGAAACCAAAGTCGAGTCGTTCGAGTTCGAGGATTCTTGAGCTTGAGCTTGATTCTCGAGTTCCGCTTTCAAGATCGCCAAAAACGGGTTCTTCGATCCCAACTCTGCAGTCATCGATAGTAGACTCGACGATAGCGGGAACGCCTCCTCGTCGTCGCGGTCATCTTGTAAGCGATTGAACGTGGAAGAAGCTGGAGATTTCGAAAGAACGGGTTTCTCGAGCGATTTCGATTGAGGCCGTAATGGAGAAGGTAGAGGAGTAGCACGTTTCGAAGGAGCTGGAGGAGTAGGAGAGAAGGAAAGGAACGAAGTGAGACGAGGTGGAGGAGTTATCGGAACGGGTTCGATGTCGAGAGGGACGGAAGCGGTGAGATTGAGTGTGGGAGAAGCTTGAGAGGACATTGCGGCTATGCACAGAGGTCAATCAGTCACGTAGATGGGCGAAACAAAACCAAGTGGGGAGAACTCACGATTGAGCGAAACGAAATGAAGAAGAACGAGAGTCGAGTCGAGTGTTTTGGTCGGTTGCGAGACTTCGCGGGAAGAATCAGAGCGACAAGGCAGAAGAAAGAAGAGCGAGAGAGAACCGTTACCGGGAAACAAGAGGAAACCTTTCGAGTCCTTTGTTTTCGACTTTGCGAAGAAAGCGAACTGTGCTTCGCGCGAGAGAAACGAAATTTTACTTCGAGAAGCGCGTTGCTTCGTTCTAGTACGCGTAGGAGGATGACGTACGACGTAACTGTCGTCTGTCAAGGAACTTCGTTCGGTGAGAGAGAGATTGCGAGGAAGAAAGGGAATTGTCGCGTCGACGAGGTCTCGAGAGCCGAACAAAGGGAATTCGAGAAAAGGTCGATATCGACTGCGATAGAGCATTGGTGGAAACGTTGTTGAGCCGATGACGAAACGCTAGACCCGGAGCCGTGTAGAATCAAAGCGAGGGAACCGAAACGAAGGCAGAATCGGTTTTAAGCTCAATCCTCCGTAGTTTCGATTTCGACTCACCTCCTCCCCCTAGGCCTCTTCACTATCTCCTCTCCCCAACGGCTCACCTAGTATTCCAATCTACAAACCGGTACCCTATACCGTCCTACCGCTTTCGCCCACTCCCAATATTTCTTCTTCTCCCCTTTCCCTCCCTCCTCCTCAGTTCTCTCTTTCGTCGCTTCCCAAACATCCTCCTCCCCATCTCTACCTTCCATCACTTCCACTTCACTCCATTCGGTTTTGAGCCCGAATTCTTGTAGATGGAGTTGGGAGACTAGGGTATAGATATCGTAGAAATTTCGAGAGGTTGCTCCGAGTCCGTGGAAGAAAGATACGGAGGCGAGATTCGAGGGGGAAGAAGATGAAAGGAGGTTCGGGGTGTGGGAGAGGAACCGACGGAGGTCGATGTAATGCTCGGAATAAGTATCTGTTGCCTCGCTCTGATTCTTCAGTTCCTGTCTCGTTCGACCGCTGAAGAGAGAGACAGAACGAACCGAAGTAGATCCCGTCCCACTCAACCCACTCTTCGTCACCCGATTCGAGCGCAGCGATCCAATCTTGCCAAGTGCCTCTGAAGACTTTGACTCCAGGTTTCGAGAACCAACCGGTTTGTTCCATATGAGCGAGTACGGAGGGATGGGGTTCGATAATCAAGTGAGTCGTTGGCGAATAGGCTTGAAAGAACGTATCGATCTACTCGACTCGCGCAATCGAATCAGCTCTCTTCGAACATCTTTCGCGAAAGAAAAGGGAAGGAAAAAACTCACGATTCCCAACCCAAACCCAACATTCACCACCCTCAGCGGACTCCTCTCTCCTTCCTCCTCGCTCAGCAGCGTCTCCCTCGTCTTCCCTTTCCGATCCCCCCAACCTCGACTCAACATTTCCTCGACGGTTCTCTCCATGATCCCCCTTTCCCAACCCATCATGACTCCATTCCCTTCCGAGTCTAGACAGATCGGTTGACCTGATGTGTCGACGGTGTAAGTGAGGGGTTGGGAGAGGTAGTGATGTAGGGAGGAAGCTGTTGAAGGTTTCGAATGCATCGAGAGATCTTGTTCTGGTTCTGGTTCTTGATCGGGTTTCGATTCTCCTTCGACGTCAATCGGAGTTTCTTCATCTTCAACGTCGGTGGAAGTAGATTGATCTTGATCTCGATCTTGAGATTGGGAGTCCTCCAAAACGGCTCTCAACATTTCCGCCCTCGTTCCTTCCTCCAATAAAAACTTGTACACTTTATCATGATTCATCGAATAAGCTATATCTCCTGCTGACTATCCATCATCCCATCTTTCAATCAGTTCTCATGCTAGTCCATACATCAGAGAGAGAGAAGAGGAGCGTACGCAACCGAGTGAATCGACGAGGTTCCAAACCGCATTCCCT
Source organism: Sporobolomyces salmoneus (assembly GCF_050403485.1). NCBI lineage: Eukaryota > Fungi > Basidiomycota > Microbotryomycetes > Sporidiobolales > Sporidiobolaceae > Sporobolomyces > Sporobolomyces salmoneus. The sequence continues at coordinate 12,234 of NW_027481106.1, forward strand.
TTCCTCAACAACATTTTACAAAGTCCCACATTGCCCACATCTGCTCCTCGCACCAATATACTCATCAGTTCAACCCACAGAACAGCGGGGGAAGAGGGGGAAGCTCACTCACAAGCCGCCGCATGTAAACTCGTCCAACCCTGGGTCTCATCCGAAATCCAACATTCCACTTTTTCCTCCACTACGAGTTTCTCGATCAAACCGGTCTCGTCTCGTTCTAGAATCAGGTCGATCAAGCGGAGAGAGAGGAGTTGGTGTTGAGTGTATTCGAGTTCATCTGTCGAGGCCTGAGTTGAGGTAGAGGTCGAGGCGAGGGAAGAGAAAGCGTTTGAAGTTGAAACGGAAACTCCAGAGGGTAGATTCAGGTTGTTCAATTGAGCCGGCATCAGGAAGATGAGTGAGAGAGAGAGAGATCAAGAAGGAAGGGGTGAAATTCTTGATCAACTCTTGTTTCCTTCCTCGACTCTGGTGCTATTCGGATCGACACTGTGTGGTCTAGAATCTGTTCTATATCGCAATTATGTGACCGGCCCCGCTACCTGATGTAGTCGCTTCAACTCGTCTTCGAATACCCGAAATCCCTTTCCCCTCTCTTCTCTCTCTCCCTCTCCTCTCCTCCCTTCACCGCACGCCCGCTATGAAGATCCCGAATCATCTCTACCTCATAACCGGTTCCTCCTCCGGCCTCGGCTTATCAACCGCTCAAACTCTCCACCGTCTCGGTGCCTACGTCGCTTTATTCGATTTGAACCCGGCTGGTGCCCAACTCGTCAAGGAACTAGGAGGAGGAGATGGGAGGGCGAGGTTCTGGGAAGTAGATGTAGGGGATCAAGAGAGTGTTGATCGAGCTTTCGAGGGCGTAAGAGAGTGGGCGAAGGACAAGGGAGTTAGATGGGGTGGAACGGTACATGCTGGTGGAGTTGGAATGGTTGGAAAGGTAAGCCTTCCCCCGCTTCTCTTTACCGAGGAGGAGTAAGAGCTGATAAAAAAAAGGGGAAAGTGCAGACGATTGACAGAGACCTCGAACCATTTAACTATGAAACCTTTCGCGCGGTTCATAAAGTCAATTTGGATGGTTCCTTCCTGATCGCTACTCGAGTCGCTTCTGAAATCGCTAAACAGAACCAAGGAGAGAAGGATTGGTCGAAACCTGAGAATGCAGAGGGAGAGGAAGGGGATAAAGGAGTGATTATCCTAGTTAGTTCGGTATCGGCTACTGAAGGACAGATACGCCTATTCCTCTTCTTCCTCGGGTTATCGAAGGAGAGCGACTGATTGCGGAGAGTGGGAGTAGATGGGTCAGCTCGCATACGGATCTTCGAAAGCGGCCGTTGAAGGATTGGTTTTACCAATGTCGAGAGATCTCGCTAGATACGGTACGACTTCTCTCCTCCCTTGAGAACGTCTCAGGATTTACTCAAGCGAGTCGGAGATTTTGTACAGGTATTCGAGTAGTTTGTATAGCTCCTTCGTTATTCTCGACAAACATGGGGAAAAACACTTCAGACAAGTACGTTTCTTCTCCTCCCTCCTCCCTCTCTTCGCTCCCTCTTCGACTGCGTACTCCATCGAGAGCGAGGAAGAGGACAAAAGGTAACTGATACGAATGGATGAGTGAGTGAGTAGAACAAAAAAGAGCTTGTTAGCGACGACTTTGTTCCCAGCGAGGTTTGGACTCCCAAACGAGTTTGCAGCGCTATGTAAGAGCGTGATTGAGAATGGATACCTTAACGGAACTGGTACGTTCTTCACCTCTCTGTTCTCTTATCTCCTCCCGGCAAGTTTTGAGGGGAAACGACAAGCAAGCTGACGGATGAATTCTTGTTTGAATTGGAAATAGTTATTCGAATCGACGGTGGAGGGAGAATGGCAAAGATGTAGAAGTATCCAAACCAAATCTTAGCAACTGAGCGAGGTCAGAAGAGGACGAAGAAGAAGAAACGCGCGCGCGCAAAAGTCGAATTCGCAAATCGAGCTCGGAAGCGCAGCTTCTTCCTTTCTTTTCGTGTAGTGTAGTTTTTTCTCTCCCCGTCATGTCGTAACAAGCTTCAGTTTCATCAGTGCGCTCAGCGGCAGTCGCCCACTTCGGTTCCTCAAGTCGTACTGTAGAGAGCGAGCGAAGGAAGGGAGCATTGACAGAAAACGAAAACCCGAACGAGCTGAGGAGTCTTTGCTCCTCGAACAGCGCAGAGAAAAAAGTATGTAAAAAGCGTTTTGTTACAAGCAACAGTTTTTTGTTCGACATTCCTCCTCCTTTCGACATCTGTTCACTTCTCATCGTCATCATTCTCGTAGCCATTCCACTTCTCCTCCTCCTCGATTTCTCGTAACACGATTCAAGCTTCTCCTGATTGACCGCCTTCTTGAGCTTGTTGTTGAGCTTCTTGTTGAGCGACCGCCATTCGCCTCTTGATATACTCCCTATCCAGTCCCATTTAGATCAATCGAACTCGTCAGCTTCTTCGTCTCCTTTTCTCTTACTGGTACTCTATCTATCCTCATTCCTCGTAGATCGCTGCCTCTCTCCCTCTCCCTCAAAGAGCAGCCGGAACAAACGAACGGAACCCGAGAAAAAAAAGAGAAGCGAGAAACGAACTGACCTAACTTGTAAATGCCCTTCATTCGTAACGACCAACTTCATACTTTTCGGTAACTCCAACAAGACACATCGCAGTTCTTTCGCGTAGGTCGCAACGAGTCCATAATCGTGTGAAGAGCTGAAACTGTCATACAAATACCCTATTCATGCGTTACTCCTCGTTTTCGTCAGTACTCACTCTCTCACTCTTTCGCCTCGAGTAGACTCGCTCTCTGTCTCGAGAGAAGAGACGGCCCCGTGCTGTGCCGGGAAGGGAGAGAAGAGAGAGACGAGACGTACCGGGAGTATCATTAATCCTCCTCCTCTCATGTTCCCACAACCTAATCTGATCGACCACAGTAGTTGGTAGAAGGTTTTGATCCTCGTTTGGTTTATTCCGACGTGCTTCATGTAACGCTACCATTTGTGGATGGGCTCGGGTCGTTAGGTAGGAGATAAGCTACTCCCTCCTCCCATTTCTATCAGCTCTTTCTACTCCTCTCAGGAGGAAGGGAAGGGAAGCAAAAGGGAGAAAACGTACCTGATTCGCGGTGATCCCGTTCTCGAGTCCCCTCCTCACCGATTCCCTCGTAATCATCCCCGTAACGAAATTCGCAAACCTCGTTTTCAAACTCGCAAACAACCCCAACACGGCAATCTGTAATGGATTCGAAGTGTACGCGTACAACTTGTAGTTCGTTTCGAGGACTAGGAAACCTTGGGATTCGTTTGATTGGGTCGAGTGGAGCGTCGAGAGAAGGGGAGGTGCGGAGGAAGTGAGGGTTGTCGCGAGTCGAGTTGGGTAGAAGATTGGAGAATCGGACTGGCGGGGAGGATGGAATGTGTGTGAGTACGAGGAAGGTAGGAAGAAGAAGCGAGCAGGGGCGTACGGAAGAACGATAAACGAGTCCGTAATCTGCTAGATCCGATAAAACTCCTAATTGAGAGGGTGTCATTCCTTCCGAGACATAACCCTATAAGCGCAAGCATTCGTCCTTCAACACTCGATCGTGTAAACGAATGTAGAAGGAAGTGCTTGAGCTCACCCGTCCAAGTTCGAGAGAACCAAGCATGAATAAAAACCCGATAGTTTCAACGAGATCCTACGAACGACTCCCACTACGCGTTAGAGAGACGCATCTCGCTCGGCAAGGGAAAGAAAGAGTTTGCTTAACGTACCTCGGATGATTCGAGGTAAGTCAAGAGTAAATCCCATAATTGAGAATTGACGTCTTCTAGAAGAAACTGAAACCCTTTCGAAGTAATTCTCATACTCCTCAATGATTTCGTCCTATCCCCTCGTCCTCTCCTCATCAGCTCATCATCCCCTTCGTTCCCTACATTCTAGAGAGGGAGAAGAAAAAAGAGCTCAACTCGGAATGCATTAATCCCGACCGATTTAACAACTGTAAGACTTTCTCACTCGGTTTCATCCGAGAAGGGTCAGAGGAGGAAACCATGAAATGTTGGATTGTTTCCCATTGGAGTTCGGCGTGTTGGTCCAAGAATTTAATCGTGATGTTTGGGTCTTGAGAAGAGGCGATTTGGCCGAATGAACCGGGTTTACCTCTGAAACGAACTCGGTACGAAACGAGATCGGTCAGTATAAAGGGGATGGGAGTGAAGAGACAGAGAGAAGGAGAGACGAACCCGCCAGTGAGAGCTTGTCGAAGACTTGAACGGAATCTTGAATTTAAAACGAAAATCGTCGAATCTGTAATCTTGCCTCTTTCTCCGGCTCCATCTTCGTCACCTAGTAGCATTCCATCGTCTTCTTGGTCGAGGAGTTCAGGCGTAAGGATATGTAACCTCGCTAATGCCGACAGAGACGCATTCAAATGTCTACCCGCCGTCGAGTTCATCTTCAGTTTCATCGGACACGAAGAACTTGAAAGACACAACGAGTACGAACCTTCGTTCGCTCTTATCTCCACCATCACTCTTCCTCTCCCTCACCCATAACGCCATCTCCCTCAACGTAATCTCACTCCTCCCTTCTTCTTCTTCCTCGTCTTCTTCTGCGTCGTTTTGAACCGACATTGGAGAATCCGACTCCCTCCTTCTGTCCCTTCCACTTGCAGGGGTTGATAGCCACAGTAGATTCAGCACCAAATGTCTCACCGTGAGCGGTAACAACCTATTCTCCTCTCAAACCCTCTCCGTCAGCTCTCTCCCTCTCACCGCTGCCAGAAGCCCCGAAGAAAGAGAAAGAGCGGGACTGACCGAAATACCGACAACACCGCACTCCTACTCTCGTAAAGTCTCATAAACATGATCGGACTCAACCGATCCAAGAACGAGTAGAGTGCGAGGGAATAATCTGATGAACCGCTCGAGGGGCCTAAGGAGGCGGAGGCGGTTGTCGAGAGGGAACGCATGGAGAGTTGAGCCATACTCGGGGGATCGCGAGGGCGGTCGAGAGAGCGGGAAGAAAGGGGAGATGGGAGATGATGAAGTCAGAGAACTGGTTCCGGTGAGGTGGAATGGTCGCTCGCGTTTGACGTGCGCTTTAGAGCTTTAGGCTTGACGTATTGCCGGTAGCACAAGCTCCCGCTATGAGAAGAGTGATGCGGAGGTGTAGTTTCGAATCACTGAACTTCCTCGCTTCGAGTTTCGAGTTTCGCGATCTCTGCTACTCGAGGACGCCGAAGTGACTCTGAATCTGATGTACGGGACGAAAAGACCACTGTGTCTCGACCGCGGACGAAAGCGTTCGCCTGAAAGAAGTCGAAGACGGAAACTCGTTCACAAGAAGCAGCGGAAGTCAGGGTATAAGATTGGTTGTTAAGCTACGTCAGAGAGACACACAAAGAAGATAAGAATCGTAAAGGAGTTGTTAAGAGAAAGGAACGCAAAAACGTTGACAAAAAAAAAGGGAGGGGAAACAGAATCGAAAATCGAAAATCGAAAAAACCACAACACTCAACCCTCCCTCCTTGGTTCTTTCTTCCTCGACCGCAAGACATCCATAGTAATACACTTCTCCTCACGCCCCCTTCCTCTCTACTGGAAACCGTCGAGACGAGTCGAAAGAAGTCGCGATCAGAAAGCGTTCCCTCTTTTCTCATCTTCATCCCCATACCATTCCATTCCCCCTCCCGCTCCTTCTGCTCCTCTCTCCTCCAACGCCGGAATAGGCGGTATAACCGGGTCTTCGAACGGACTCCTTGACCTCTCCTTCTCCCTCTCGTCTTCTTTTCCTTCTTTCCCTTCACCTTTCAACGAACCACTCGATTTAAATTTCCTCAACATTTTCCCGAGTCCAACTTTCACGCTCCCACTTCCCTGAATCCTACTGTTCGATAATCCTCCGCCACCACCGATGGTTTCTTCAGTTCCTGCTGCTGCTGCTGATGTGGGAGGAGCAGGAGAAAGAGCTCGAGTGAAAGAGTAAGAAGCAAGTGCTTGATCCGGAGACAAGATCCCTTCGTTTGAATTCGTCGAGGCGAGTTGGGGCATTGCTGATAGGAACGAAGGCGTTGTTGAGAGTGGCGAGAGTTTAGGACGCGAGGACGAAGAGGGAGAGGGGGAGGCGAAAGGATCAGAGGGAGAGGAGAGTTCGTTTCGGAGGGAAGAAGTCGCTGAAGGTTTATGACTGTGCGAGACCGCGTACGGACGAGTATGCGAGGAAAGGGCGTTATTGACGGAAGGTGAATCCCGAAGTTCTTCTGTCGTTCCAGATCGAGAAATCGGGTCTTCGAAACGGGACGATGTTTCAGAGGTGGAGGTGGTTGAGACGAGGGAAGTAGAAGAGAGGGAAGGGACGAGTTGGGTTGAGCGGGAAAGAGGTGGTGAATGGTGTGGAGACGAGGAATTCGAAGAAGTGGAATCTTGAGATTTCGAGAGTTGAGTTTGTTGAGGTGAAGAAACGGATTGATACATCGAACTTCTCGTGTAGATACTACTCGATTTCCCATGTCCTCCTCTCTCTCTTTCTCCAGCCGCAGCGCCTGCGAAACTGACCCTTGAAACTCTATCCCCTTCCCCAATTCCTCTCTGTCTCATTTCCGCCGGTTGAGGAGGTCTCAACGGTGACCCTCCTCCTCCTGCGTTGAGAGCGGAATAAGTAGATTGACGATTATGAGTAGGATCGGCGAAATACGAATGGCGATTCCCAGTCGAATACATTGAACCGGATGGACGATGGAGAGAAGAAGAAGGATGCATCATTGATCCGGGACGAGAGGCCATAGAGGGTCGAGGTTGCCAAGTTCCTTGAGACATCATCGACATTCTTTGATCGACGACCTAATGAACGGCGCACGTCGAATTCGCGAGTCAGCTCGTCCGTCGTCGCGAGAGAAAGAGGAGAATGAGGGAGGAGGACTTACAGCAGAGAATCGTTTTTTCTGAGGTCTCTTCCTCCATTTATTCCACATGACATAACCCACAACCGCCGCCGCAACCACAACGAGGGGTACTCCGATCGCGGCACCTAATTTTCCTCCGCTCGTTGGAGTCGAAGACGAACCGTTCTTGTCTGCTACGGATTCGACCGAAGGACCTGTATAGATCGAGGTGGGAGCTGTATCGGTTACGGAGGGATACCTAGACGAGTAGTAACGAGAGCGTGAGTGCGTGAGGTTGGGGAGCAGGAGGGAAAGGGGAAGGGGAAAGAGAGGACGAACGAGCCATTGTAGGAAACGGTGAAAAGGGGTCCTGAAGGTGCTGGTGTGTTCCAGATTGGTTGTCCAGACGGTACAATTCCAAGCTGTCAACGACGAAACCTTCATCCAGTCAGCTCAAGAGAATAACGTAGCGAGGTTGAATGAAGCGAGTTCGTTCGAAAACTGACTTGAGCTTTTACTTCCCCAGCTCCTTCACTCGCATTCCACCAACCAGGTTTCAACATCGTCTCCAATTCCCCCTTCTCATAATCGACGTCGGTCCATTCATGAACCGCAACGAGTCCCTCTTCCGTCTGAACGTTTAGATACAAATCGATCGTTGAAGAAGTCGTGATTCGTACGCAGGCCGGATTCCACGTGAGCGTGAGAGGAGAATAGACGGAGAGGGTATCGCTAGAGAGTGGAAAGGAGTACAGGGATGAGACGGAATCGCATGAGGAGGAAGGGGCTCGTGGACGAAGAGGGAGAGAACGAGGCGTTCGGGTTCGGGTCATCGCGTAGGTTCAAACGAGTGTGGGAGTAGCCACAATGGGCTCTTGTACTAGGTCGGGAGTCTTTGCTGAGAGAGAGTGAGAAAGGGAGAAAGGAACGAAGCGAGCGCGTTTGTTTGTCTCCTTCTCCCTCTCACTCAAACCCGTCTCGAATACTGCTACGACTCGCTAGATATAGACCGACGATGTTCTTCAAGATCCTCAGCCGCTCGACTCCGCGGCAAGTCGAACGGGAGTACTCGTCAACCTCGTCGTGTTCCCAAAAGTTGAACGACCTCATCTACCCTCCTCACGAGCCGACTTTGACCAACGGTAACCCTTTGAACTCAATATAGTTCAGTGTGACACGCGACAGAACCTTCAGAGTCGCTCAGAAACCTTCTCCGCTCACCCGACGACAAACTTTCGCAAACCTCGGTCCTCCCTCTCTCGCCAACTCTCTCTCTCTACGCTACTCGATCAAATTCGTGCGAGATCTAATCGAAGCAGAGCTCGTTCTGGATTCGTTCTAGAAGAAAATCGACTAGCTCAGTTCGGTTTTGCTCTCCGCTTTCCCTTCTCGTCGAGAAACTTCGAAATTTGCCCTCTCTCAACGTTTGGAACGGCTCTGATTCCTCTTCAACGATCAGAATTGACGGATCTGTCGTATTTCGATTGAACGATCTACTAATTCCTCATACTGTACCGTTTCGTTCCAACCGTTTCGAAAACGCTTTCCCTCTTCCCTCTTCTTTCGTTTTTTTCTTCTCCAGATTCCCTGCTCGGGCTCCCTGCTCTTCGTTTCCTTTGGTTTCGAATACCCCACAGATGAAACTCTCCGATTCTCGCTCTCGCTCTCGAGTGATAACGTCTAACCCAGAGCTAGACTAGCTCTCGTTCGGGTGTTTCGATAGGACCTCGTTTTTTTCGCGAAAAACGAACCCCCTCTTCCTCTTTCGCTCTCTCTTCTCTTTCTTCCCTCTTCATCCCTTTCTTTCACCGAAACCCCTTCCCCGTCAATCGCAAAAATGTTCCGTCCCTCCTCGAAATCTCTCCTCGCGCTCCTCTTCGCTCTCCTCGCTTTCATCGCTCTCTCCTCCACCGCCGCTCGTGCGTCCTTCTCCCTTCCTCCTTCCTTCATCGAAAGCTGACGATTGCGAGCGATAATAGCCTTGACTTCCGAACAACTCGCAACCCGATCCGAGAAGATCCAAGCTCTCCGTCAAAAACTCGAAGACAAACGTCCCGGACCTCCCGCTGGTAAAGGTCCTATCGGTGGACCTCCTGGTCTCAAAGGACAAGGACCTCCTGGACTTGCTAACAAAGGACCTGGAGGACCTGGAAAGGGACCCAAGGAGAAGGGACCTAAGGAGAAGGGACCTAAACGAGGAGGTAAAGAAGATAATGATCCTCTTGATTGCGGATTCGTACGTTCTCTCTCCTCTCCTCTCTTTTCGCTTGTGATCGAGTCGTCGCTGACTAAATAGATGAGGGAATAGGGTCGTATCACCTGCCCCGTTTCGTACAACGGACTCGGAAAACCCGTCTGCAACTTTGGAGCTTGTAAACTCGGTACGTCTTCTCTCTCTCTCTCTCGCTCTCTCTCTCTCTCTCTTTCTCTCTCTCTCTCTCTCTTTTTCAGAGTCCAGCTCGTCTGAATGTTTCGTACTAAATGCTGACGATCATTTCTTCTTCCCACCGAAAACAACAGAGTGCCCTCGTGGATTGAGACAATTCTTCTCTCGCCACGAAGAATTCCCTTCGTTCTGCGCTTAAAACAACAACAACAATTCAAACAGTAATCAAGTCACAACCCGTTTTCGCCCTCGTCGTGACTCGTCAATCAAGCTGAGCAATCGATAGAGATATTGCCACCGATCATTTCGCCTTTCTTTTTCGATATTTACCTAGATTTTTCGTGTTTCTTCTCCATCTCTCTATTCGGTTTTTCTGGTTTCCTCGGATTCGTACTTCGATTTTTCTCCTCCCTTATTCGTGGTGTCGATTTGGAACCACAGATAGACTCGCTGCTTCTCCTATTACTACATCTCTTGTCCATAAGTCTCTTTTGGAAACCAAAGCTGTCTCTTCGGAAATGAGTTCTTCGTCGAGACAATACATCGCGAATCGAGTTGGGTCTTCGAACCTAGTGCGCAGGTCGCTCGAGCAGCTATGTCGATCAGTAAGAGGGGTGAGTCGGTACGAACCGATTTGAGCTCTGAACTTTTTCTCGCTCTCCGGTGAACTGCACGCTGGAGAGAGAAACTTGAGACGTCGTTTCGTTCCTGCAAGAGAGGCCATGGGGCGACCGGTGGAAAGGGTTCAGAGGAAGACACGGATGGACATGCGATACAAAGGGTCGCACCGCTTCGGAGGGACCCAGCAAAACTGATTCCGCGATTTCGCTTTCTGCTTAAAGGTCTCGCTTTCACCTTCTCTCATACGCCTGTCATTTCCTGCAAGTACTCGTTCAGAGGGGACGAGGAGAGCCGCAGATAAAGCACCACGTAGCCTCTACTTGCTCTTTCACCCCGAAGCAAACAACTTCCCAGTCGGTTCACGTCAATCGCTTTTCCTCGAGACAGCCAGCGCTCTCTCTACCCTGTACGCGACAAGGAGATGTTGCTGAATTGATTCGTTTTATTTTTATTTGACAAACGTTCAGGCGAGGAAAGAGTACAGCAGCAAGAAAAGAAGGAACTTGGAAGAAAGCGTATCAAATGAACTGATTGGGAAGAAACGTAGCTAGCTAGGACACAGAGAGAGTAGTCGAGTGGATGTGGAAGGGCTGAGGAGGAGGGAGAGATAGGAGTGAAAAATGCGAAGAAATGGATGCGAGAGATGGGTTGAATGAACGGAAGCTTAGTCTAATTCACACGAAATCAATCGAGGGTCAGTAGCTAGACAAACGAGGAAGAAGAGAGAGAGTAGTAAGAGTGAACATACAAGTTCGCTTGAAAGGAGGAATCGACTTCATTTCGTTCTCGTCCAAAGTTCCAGCGATGACATCCCTATAACTCAACTTGGTCTTCGAATCGACATCCTTTTGGAAACTGAGGGTGTGCTTCATCCATTTCTCGTCGTCTCGTTCGGTAAAGTCCTCTCGGGCGTGAGCACCTCGAGATTCTTTACGAGCTTCGGCGGAAACGATCGTTTGATCGGCGCAGGTCAAGAGGTTGCGAAGTTCGAGAGTTTCGACGAGATCACTACGAACGTACGCGAGAGAGACGTCAGAAAGACGGAAGAGAGAGGAAAAGGGAGAAAAGAACGCACGAGTTCCAGATCATAGATCGATCCTTGATTCCAACATCCTTCCAGGTTCCACGAACACGCTCGAGTTCCTTGACTCCGTTCTCGAGAGAGTCTTGAGTACGGAAGACAGCGGCATCGTTCTAAAAACGAGCAAAATCGAAAAGTCAGTTCTCTCATCTCCCGCGCGATTGACTCAGATGAAGTAGAGAGAGAGCTCGAACGTACTTGCATAGCCTTTTGCATATCCAATCGAATCTCGGAAGTGTGTTTCGATCCATTCGAAGTCCTAATCTCGTCCAACGCTTGGATCGAATCCATTCCAGCGTCGTCCGAGATCTTCTTGTGAGGCTTTCCAGGTTCGAGGTTACCGGCGATGTGCTTCGCGGCGGCACGACCGAAGACGACGATATCGAGTAGAGAGTTGGCTCCGAGTCGGTTCGCTCCGTGAACTGATACACACGCAGCTTCTCCAGCGGCGTAAAGTCCAGGTACGACCTTATCTTTACCGTTCTGTGATCCGAAATGCGAAGAAACGAATCAGTGGTCGAACTGATTCGAAGATCTCTCAAGTCAACTCACCTCATCGACGGTGACGACTTCTCCCGTGTATTTCGTCGGAATTCCTCCCATATTGTAGTGAACCGTCGGTAGAACCGGGATAGGTTCCTTCGTAACATCGACACCCGCGAAGATCGCCGCCGTCTCCGAAATACCGGGGAGTCGCTCGTGAAGGACATCGGGAGGAAGGTGGGAAAGTTGAAGGTAAATGTGATCTTTCTCGGGACCGACTCCACGACCTTCGCGGATTTCGACCGTCATCGATCGAGAAACGACGTCTCGGGAAGCGAGATCCTTCGCGGTAGGGGCGTATCGTTCCATGAATCGTTCTCCTTGAGAGTTGAGCAAGTATCCTCCTTCTCCTCGCGAACCTATTCCGTTCCAACGAGCGTGAGATTCCGAACTATCCTTCCACGAGTGAGTGGAGAGAAAGGGATTCGCACCTTCAGTGATCAAGCAACCAGCACCGTAAATTCCGGTCGGGTGGAATTGAACGAATTCCAAATCCTGCAACGGCAATCCTGCCCTCGCGACCATTCCCGCTCCATCTCCGCTGCAAGTGTGTGCCGAAGTACACGAGAAGTAGGCTCGTCCGTAACCTCCTGTAGCGAGTACCGTCTTGTGCGCACGGAATCGGTGCATCGTTCCATCTTCTTGGTTGTACGCCATAACTCCGACACATTCTCCGTCTTCCATAATGAGATCTGTTCAGACCACATTCTCGCTACATCAGTCTCTGGTCATATAGAGGAAGATGAGCGAGATGAGAACGAACCAGTAGCGAAATATTCGATGAAATATTCAGTGTTGTGTCTCAAAGATTGTCCGTAAAGAGTGTGCAACATGGCGTGACCGGTACGATCGGCGGCAGCGGCACATCGGTAGGCTTGTCCTCCCTTTCCGTACTTGAGCGATTGTCCTCCGAACGCTCGTTGGTAGATTTTACCTTCCTTGGTTCGAGAGAAGGGAAGTCCGAAATGTTCGAGTTCGAGAACAGTATTGGCTATATTCGTTTGTCGAGGGCGAAGATAACAAGTCGAGTTCGAGTCGGAGATGGAGAGAGAGGAGGATCGCAGGGAAAAGAAAAAAGAAAATCGAAACGAAATGAGCAAATTCTCGAGATCGAGAGGAGGTTCAAACGACTTACGAGCTTCTTTACACATGTAGTGAATCGCATCCTGATCTCCCAACCAATCCGATCCTTTAACGGTATCGTACGCATGCCACCTCCAATCATCTTCCGTCATATTTCCCAACGCCGCGTTGATTCCTCCTTGCGCCGCGACCGTGTGAGATCGAGTAGGGAACAGTTTCGTGATACAGGCGGTCTTGAGTCCAGCTTCGGCGAGTCCGAATGCCGCTCGAAGTCCAGCTCCTCCGGCTCCACTGTGAACACGGCTTCGGCATCAGTCTCCACGCTCGTTGGATCGGAGCACGACTGAGCGAATCGGAAACTCACACGACGATAGCATCATACTATAGAACGAGTAGAACGTCGGAAGTGAGTAAACAGTTCGAACCGCGGCAAATCAGAACAACTCGAAATTCGATCACTCACTTCATGTTCAATGAGCGCGTACTTTCCACTGATCGTAGTCTAAGCATCATCCAACCATTACTAGCCGTCAGTACTGAGCTCGCTGGAGTCCGATCGGAGAGTTCTCTTCTCCCCCTCTGTCTCCGATCTCGATTCGTTCCTCTTTCCTCCTCATCGCCACCTCGGAGAATGTCAACGAGACTTACAGGTACTTCCTTAGCTCTGACCGGGTTCGTGGATACTACTCTCGACCTGACTGCCGAAGTAGAGAGGGATCGAACTGCACCTAACTTCGCATCTAACTCGTTCTCCCTTCATCAGCTTCGATCGCGGTAGAGGAGGATGGGAGCTCACTCTTTGCGGTACGTAAGAGGTTGAGTGACGACATGGTCGACAGTCGAAAAGGGGAAAGTGGTGATGAGGCGTGTTGGAAGTGGAGAAGGGAGAAGCTTTCGAAATCTGAAGTCGCGGAGAGAGACGGTTCTCAATTCGAGCGATTTGATTCGCTCGAGGGATGGACATCTCTCAACTTTGCTACTTTCTTCTGCAGATCAGACTCGATTCTTACATTCTTCTATAACTGAAAGCTTCGAGGCAGTCGACCGGGGCGAACGAGCGACGAGTCATGGATATTCGCGAAACTCTTCGCAATCTCGCAAGTGCTTCGCCACTGCTAAGCTCGTCTCTCGACGATCGGACATCCGTTTCTCTCCGAAGCATACTCTTAGACGTCGTCTCATTCGATGTCGAAGCAGGCGAAGAACGTTCGACTCGGAAACGAAGAGAACTCGAACCGAGCGAGAAACCACTGGCAGAAAACTGCATCGAATGTTACAGTCTACGCTCCACCGTTTTATACTCTCCCACCTTCCTGGATTCGCAATCACCCGTATCCGGAGACATTCAGGTGAGTGAGAGTCTCCTTCCGCCAGCCGTATGCAGATTCGAGACTTCTCGAAGTACTGTACTGACGTGACTTGCTCCTTCTCTTGGTTGAGGCTGCAAGACAAAATCGAACGGTTTGAGTCAGTGAAGGTCACGTAGAGCCATGGTCAAAATGCTGATGTCACTGTATGGCTCACGTTCATTCGCTCGAAAATCCCTTTTGTCGCAAACAACGGCGAAAGAAACTGCATTCCTCCACGAGGGAAACGAGTAAGCCTTGACTGCAACAACGTGTCGAGATGAGAAACACCACTCTTACATGAACTTGTTCGCCATTGAGATGCAACAAGATCCTGACGACCCGAAGCACTTTCAACAAGTGTTGCGTATCGCCTGCGAAAACCGCCTCTGTCTGCGATTCGTGGACATTGAGTTCACGCTTCAATTGATCGATGTAATTCACGAGGTTGGAGCGGTATCTGTCTTCCAACCTCGGGCGATAGAGTCGTGAGTTGATGCGAATTTCCAAGTCGATCTGCGTTTTGAGCTTGTCGATGTCGGCGCGGATCTCTTCCTTGAGGAGATCGGTACCAGTCTGTAGCCTCGTTGAGTCAGGGAGAAGCGTCATCACGATCGAAAGAATACGACTCACGAGAATCAAGCTCCGAATCGCATCGTCCCTTTCAGCTCTCGGAAGAAAATCGTCGACGATCTCAAACCTCGACCCGATTCTCTTCGCCATCTACATTCGACATCTAGGGAGCGTCAGAACCTCCCCGGGCACAAAGGACCTCACCAGAGTCGAGGAAAAGAAATATGGCTCACCCCTACTCCGTTTTTCACCTCCCTTCCGACAGACTCCAACTCCTTCCTCAGTTTCCTCTCCGCAAAATCCGTTTCTCCCGCCTCTCTGAAGAACTGTCGATACTTTCCGATCCATGAGTTTAACGCAGTCGGATCGTCCCCGTTCCGATTGATCGCTCGCTGCACAATCGCGTTCAAGATGATCCCGAGTCTTGTCCATCGCTCTTGCCTTCCTTCGATCTCTTTCTGTATCTCGAAGTCGACCCACAACAGAGCCTGGTTGTACTTCTGCTCATCGCGGTCCGTCAGTGTGATCGGAGGAGGTTGAGCTTGAGATCGTCGTTGAGGGGCGAACATTGGAGATGCAAGCGGACGAGGGAGAAGGCGATGAAAGAGAGAGAGAGAGAGTGGACGGGTTGTCGCCAAGAGTCGAACCCAACGAGTAAACAAACGCTCGGATCTCGGATTGGGGTTCGTGCGATTTCTGGCGCCCACTTCTAACTCATTCGCCCATTGACGAAGTTTTGCTCTGACTTATCTGCTTTAACGTATCTGACGAGTAGGCTTGAGGACCAGTACGTAGGATTACAAGGCGAAAGAAAGTTCTTGGATCAAGGGCGAAAGAAACTGTTCGTTTTCGAGACGGAATCAGCCTTCACTCTCCCCGAGGCCACGCACGGCCAGATGATGGACTAGGGGACATACCGAGTGACCTCTTTCGACCAACACGGTCAAAATCTTAACAAGCCGAATCATTCTCAACCAATACTCCGTGTTTCCCTCGAACTCCAGTCCTTCAGTAACTCCCAGGACTCGTCGTAAGCTTCCGACGTAAGTATCTAGCTTATATTCAACATCCATTCTACGCGTCGACCTGTATTCGTGATCGTTTCGTCCGATTCGAACTTGAATTTTCTTACGGAGGTTTGCAACGTCTTGTTGAACTTCTTCCTTCAAGAGATCGGATCCAGTCTGCAGCAACGAAGCAACCTCAGAGAGACAATTTTTTCCGAATTCTGGTGAGAAATGCTACTCACGGAAATAAAGCTTGAATCGGATCTCCCTTGAACTCGAGGACGGAAATCCTCGACAACTCGGAATGTTAACGGTACCCAGCCTCTCTCAACTATTTAAGAGCGTAATGCCAGCCGCGACGACGGAGCTCGAGCGCGTCAGACCAACCCGAGGTCGAAGAACTCCAGAGAATTGTTGCTCACTTTCTTTCCCTTGCTTACAGCCGCCTCGACGAGTTTTAATTCCTCCCTGATCGATGTAGAAGTCCGACTTGCACAATGGACTCAGAGCGACAGAAGCGGGCAGAAAGGAAAGAACCCGAGCGAGAAAAGTCACGAGCGAAGAAGCTCTGGCGCGGAGCAAAACACTCCAAGCATGGACGAGGCGCCGATAGAGAGAGCGTGGTATGGCGTCGTGCGTATATAAGGATCAAGAGCGAGGTCGAGTTCGTCGTAGTAGGAAGTAGCCTCCAGCACCTGCAGCAGACTTTCGAGAGAGAGTTTCGAGCGAAAATTGACGACAGACGACGCTGTAGCGACGCGCTCAGAGGTCAGTTGACGAAGAAAGCTAGTAGGTATCGGTAAGTAGCTCACCTAGCTGTCCGCTTGCTCTCCGAGTCCCTTCACAAGAAGCCCTTTTCGAGGTCTACAGTTCTCCTCACCGCTTCGTTTTTCTCGCAGACCTCGCCCTCACCTTCTTCGTGTCCATCAACTCGTTACGATCATGGGTGCTGACTTCTGAGTCAATCGAGAGTCTCGCACGGGCGAAGGGAGCGAAAGGGTCGGGAAATCGGAAGGCAGGCGGCTGTGGCAGCTCTCTGACCAAGAGTGATACGTCAGAACCTCGAGGAGATTGCTCGTGTATCGCATCTGGCAGAGGAGAGTAGAGAGGGGGCATCGCGGTCGGGGAGGAGAGTTCGGGAGATGAGGGGAAACAAGGGTCGATCTAACCGCTCGGCGCGAGTCGTTCGCAGTCGGTAGGGATCTACGAGGTGCTGTTATCGATCTGGAGTGCCCAAGCGAATGAACAGGATCGAGTTGAGGGAGAAAGACGTTCCGAAAGATTGATCGCTCTCTCTCCCTCTTTCACCTCACTCGACTCTTTCGATCATCACCCTGTCGACCTCAAGATGGAGCAAGACCAGTCTCAATCGCTATCAGTCAGTCTCAAGGCTAGTCGCTGATGACATTGACTCTGATCTGACTTCTCCCTCGTTCAAGGTCAGATCTACTCACGCGGGCGGAACTGAACCAGAGATAAAGGAGGGAGGACAAGGCAGCAACAGTGCACAAGAAGCAACCGAGGTGAGCTTCGTCCGTGCAGAACGGGAAGAGATGTTCTGAACCCTCACACTTCGCTTTCAGATCGATCGCTTCTCTTCCCTCCCTCCCGAGCTCCTCGACAAGATCTTCGATCATGCTCACACCCTCGACCAACCTTCCACTGGTCCACTCTCGAAGCGACTCCTTCCCTTTCACATCACGGGAATCTACCGACGAATCAAATTGTCAAAAATCGAATCAAAGCTTCTTCGACTCGTGGAAAAACTCGACATTGAACCTCAATGTGGCGAGAGGATCAGAACGCTTCAACTCCAGTACTACATGATCGGTGACGAGGATAGCCGTATTCGGGTCATAGGAGCGCTCGAGAAGCTCTTTCGAAACCTTCGACGATTGGAGGAACTCGACATCGACTCAGGAATAATGAACTTGTTCCATCCCTTTACCGCAGCGAATCGCGGTGATCAGCAGGCATTGCCTCTCAACTCCAGCGTCCTCCCCGCCCTTCGTACTCTCCGCGTTACGGGAACATCGACCCCAACTCCCGGGTTTCCACTGCTCTTCTTCTCCTCTCTCGACTCTCTCGTTCAGCTCGACTATGAGTATAGCTACGAGTATATCAGCGACTCGACGATCTGGAACGGACCTTTCCCCAAAAAGTTGGCTCGTCTTTCGATCGAAGGCGTTTTCGAGCGCGATCCCGCAATCGCTCGCTTCGCTTCCCTCTGTCCAAACCTTACTTCCCTTCGATTACGAGGGAGCAACCCCATCTACGAATCAATTCTCCAAGCTCTGCCCGATCGCCTGATCGAACTCGAACTCCTTCAATACAATCGATTTGGTGAAGGCCCTGAAGAAATTCCTTGCGATCACCTCCTCTCTCGCTTTACTCGTCTTCAACGTCTCAGCCTCGGAAATCGACGTTATTCCGAAGACCTCCCTGTCAACATCGCTCACCTTTCTCTCCTCGAACACCTCGACTTGGGACACGGTTCAATCCCGCTCTCGAGTCTACACTCCCTCTTCTCCGGTCCGACTCGACTCCCCCTCCTTCGCACACTTCACCTCGATCTCATCCCTTACGCGATCGGCACGCGACTCGATGTCGACGACGAAGGATATCACAAAGAAAGGACGTTACCGGACCGTGATTTCGAAATCGAAGAGGACTGGCGATACGCGGAGTACGAATGCGAAGAAGGAGACGAGTTTACGATCAAAGGACTACCGGAATTAATCAGATCGGCGAAGGAAGAAGGAATCGAAATCGAAGGACCGATACTCAAGGCTGGCGAAGCTCGACGAAGTTTCTTCCTCGAACTCGCGAATGTGGTCGTATATCGAGCGTATCTGATGAAGAGCGGTTTCTGCTACGGTCGCCTTCGTTTACCCGCGCGAATTTCGTCAATGCATTCGAACTTGCTCGATATGACTAAAGTCAAACTCGTCAAGAAGTGGTTACCTGAGGAGAACTGGTTCAGTTTGTCGTTGGAGTAGTGAAGTTCGAATCACGGAGGAAACCCCGGAAAAGCTAGCGGCTTGTAGCTCCATTCTTTGTCTCATTCCACTTTATTTGCTTCGCTCCTCATTAACCCTTTCTTGTCAATCCTGCTCTTCATTTCCTCTGACAGCTGACAGCAGCGCTGCGAGGTGTCTGTCTCTGGCGAGATTCTCAGCAACCGGAGCAGGATCAGGCAAGCGACCATGAATCTCTGAAAGTTGAAGTTATGGAAAAACCGTTGTTTCCTTACAATGGCGTTTCATTCCCGCCCGACTCGGCACACGATTCAGTTCCACTCTGCAAGGCACTCGCGGAGCATGGATCCATCCAATAAACGGCAATCTGTAGCGAATTTTCAAGAGTTGAGGGTCAATTCCGGTGCCAGCTTCTTTCTCCTCACTATCTGTTTCCTCTTGTCTATACTCTACGATTCAGAGAGGTCTTGTACGCTGTCCAGAGGGCACTCTGGTGTGTCGGGCGATATGTCGAAGGGCGAACTGAGAGATTGGCCGATTCGGGGTCGGCTAGAGAGTGTCGGCTGCGTCCGTGGCTCCAGAGCAAGTCGGCAGTCGATCTTGAGCATCTCTAGGATTGTCCGAGCGCCGCAACATGGCGAGCGAGTGAGTGGTTGAAGGGCAAAAGTTCGAGCGAAAACTCTCATCTCTTTTGCACTCTCCCTCAACCTCTACTCTCTCGAATAATACAAGGTTACTCCCTATATACTTTCAGCACCCATACATATCCTCTCGGGCACTCTCGCGATCTCCCGAAGCGGTCCTCGACGATCGATCGATTCTCTCGTCATTCACCGAAAACTTGAAAGGGGAACAACGACTCGCTTGCAGCCTAGATGGGTGCAAACAGCTAAGTGGGATCGGGAGTAGGCCCTTGGCTTGCGAATGTACTCGCTCGAGTTGAGCAAGTGTGAGTTCTTCCCACTTTCGTCTCTTCTGTGCGCTCACGACTCGATGATCCTCGACTTGGGCGAACAGTAGTGAGGACAAGAGTTGAGCGTTAGCTCGGAAGAAGGGAGGGCACAGTCGTGTTGCTGCAAGTCAATTTCTCTCGCTTGGGTCCTGCTCTTGAACTTCGGAGCGATCCAACTTCTCCTAGCTCATATCCCTCTGCTCTGTTGACCGCTCTGCTGAATGTATTGTCGACCGCTCGTCGCCAACGACGATTCGATCTCTGACAGTGTGACGTACTCGAATCTTTCGCTCTGTCGACGTACAAAGCTCGATCCTTTTCGATTTCCACTGAGCTCATTGTCTCAATCAGCTCCGGACTTACCGAGGAGACGGCTCTTGCTCAGGCAGACGAATCGTGTCGAATTGAAGAGGCTCTTACTTTTTTTCGCTCTTTCTCTCTTCTTCCTCTTTCTTCCTCGTCGGACCTCATGAGCTCTGCTCGATACCGTCCACTTGGCCGTGTGGAGCGTAGGGGTACACGATGGTACGTGGTAAATTCTAAGGGAGTCACTATGAGCGGCTCTTCCAGTCGATTCGTGAGTCTCTCAAATGCCTCGATCCCGTCGCTCGCAAAACTTTGACGCCCTTTTCCAACTTCCAGACCCAGGTCAGAAAGGCGTATGAAAGGTCTGGTATTGAGCTTCCCGAAGGATTCGATCGCTTTCATTGTCCGTTTTGCGGCTCTTCCGATAAAGCAGAAGTGGTACGTCACCCTTTCGTACTCTGCTCGGCCTCTTCAAGGGTAGAAGTTGACGCTGTTGTGCGCGGATACTGGCTCAGCGCGTGACTCGACATATCGATGAACACCATACCACTCCGGATGCAGAGGATTTTTGCGAAGATTGCAAGATATTTTGGAATCTCGAGTAAGTGACGAGTCTTTTTTTCCTTTTTGCCCTTCTTCAGCACTGGTCCATTCATCCAATCCAATCGTTACAGCCATGCTCATTCTCGTCACTGCCCGGCCACAACAGCCAGTCGTTTCCCTAGTCGAGTCTGGAACTCGGAAGAGCTCGGGTTTAGATACTACGATAATGTGAATTTCGACTTCTCGCTCTCTATGTACCTGTGGCGACATGCTAACGTCGTAGTCTTCAACGATAGCGAGTCGGTCCGATTTTTTGCCCCAAAGTCGAAGCGGCGCAAACAACGGTCAACAGAATTCGAGGACGCTGGATCCAAGTTGCGCCACAGTTACGAGCTGCGGAGGCGCAACTCGTCGCTTTCGAGAGGGAGCGAGACGACGACGTGATGAAGTTTTACACGCAACATGTGCACGAGCAAAATATCGAAGGATGTGAACAGCGAATCGCCCAACTTTACGCCTGGCTTTACGCCCCCATTCCCCCCGCTGCTTCGCTTTCCAAACTCTCTTCCCCTTTGTTGACCCCCCGTAAGCGCCTCGTCTATTCCGATCTTCTCTAGACTTTCTTCGTTTGCTTTCCTCTTTCCAGTCTTTCCAACACTTTGCTATTCTCCTTTCACACTATCTTCTTCTGCAACGCTACCTTTATCCGTACTGAAGCTCTTGGCTCGATGAGACGGGATGCGAGAGAGACCGCACGAGATGAGTTCGATCACCGAGAGTTCGTGAGCTGCCTGCTCGAATCCTCCCGCGCTTGCAACGGAGTCGATCGAAGCAATCCATCGAGTACTATAGCATAATATTAGAACACAAGAACAGAAGATAAGGGTGACGAACCGTTACAAAATCCAAAGAAAGAAGAAAACCCAATTCACTCCTCTCCCCCGGGTATATCCACCTCGACAACCTGTTCCCTCGAGACCAAGACGATCAGAAGAAGTCCCCTCGGATCCTTCTCACGAGTTGCATATCCCGCTGCATGATCGTTACTCGTTTGGCGTGTAGAGCGCACAAATTTGAATCCTCGAATAGATGAACGAGATACCTACGACCAGTCATCGTGAGTTCCGCGTTCGGTCAAGAGTGACGAGAAGAGAGAGGGGGGAGAGAGACTAACGCTTCGGTAGCTTCTTGTAGAGCTAAAAGCGCTGAAGATTGCCATCTCAGTCCAACTTGTTCTCCCGTTTCATCGTCAAAGAAGTCTGTCGCGATTTCTCGAACCTACAGGAGAGGGAGAAACAAGGTGACACGATTAGCTCCAACTATTCGAAAGTTCTCGAGAGTTCACCGGTTTTCGAAATTTGTCGGCAAATTGTCAAGCTCTCGTCGCACCGACGCCGAAGCCGCCTTTCAGATCAACGCCTCTCTCTTGAATCCTCTCCCCCTCTTCCAAGCCCCGCAGTTTCGATCCTTCCGAGCAAGTTACGCCTTGAAATTCCCGATTCCGTCGCACACTTCAATCTCATCCCTCGCTCCCCGTTTTTCGCAGCTCCTCCTCACTCCTTCCGCCAAGACGAATTCGAAGAGACGATCCCATATAACTCACCAGTCGAGCGAATGGTAATCTCCTCAATAACAAATCCGTACTTTTCTGATAATGTCTAATCTCCCTCAACGCGACCGTCCCAGGTCTGAACCTATGAGGTTTCTTCTTAGCTGCTGCTGTTGTTTGTGCTGGTGCTAAAGACCCATGAACCATCGTACATCGAGCGAGCTTGATCAGTTCTCTTCCTTCCGTCGAAGTGAACGAGAGAGAGTGGCCGAACCTTTGCCCTTCCCTTTCCCACCTATTGTTTTTCGTGCTTGTTTCTGTCCCCCTCCTCCCGATCCTGAGCCTGATGCTCCTCCTCCACCGCCGAGAGTTTGTTGTGCCAGTTTCTTCTGAACCGTTGTCGTCTTTTTCGAGACGGTCGCTACTGTCTTACGCGGGGTAATCGCCATCTGCTAGATCTGCTGGACTGTGGCGTGTAGAGTGAGAGGGGAGGGGAGAGGCGGGTTCCGGTCGATCACAAATTGATGAGGGGAAGAAACGGGCGGGAACGAGCGAGGAGAAGACGAGGGCGTGTAGATAGGTAGTGTGATAGGGTAAGGCGTAGTTCGGGCGCGTTCGAGATGTGTAGGTGAGAGGTGAAAGGGAGTGAGTGATCGTGATGAAGTTCGAGTATTTTGCTCGAATACTCAGCTCGACCTGCTGCAATAGACAGCTGAGCTAACTAGCAAAGGAACTTATAGTAATTCGGACGGCATGGCGAGCAAAAAAGCTTTGGACGAAAATGCAAAACGAGCTCGATTCAGCTCGTCGCATCGCTCTGATTCCACACGAGACGATGCAACTCGAGACAATGCTGCTCAGTCATACCCTGGAAGTCGTAACGCTCTAGAGAGTCATCCACGACCGAACGAGCCGGAAGCGAGGCGAAGTGAGGTCAAGAAGATACTGCTTTCCATTCGATTTAAGTACAAAGTACATCCTATCGCTACAGTCCCGTCTCCGTCCTAACCGTCATCGACATCGTCATTCCTCAGAATCTATTTAACGTCGTCCACTCTAGGTTTGTTTGACTTGCTGAGCGATGTTTTCAGCTTGTTCCTTCGAAGCTCCGTTCAAAAGTGCTTCTCCTTGCGCTACTTCATGTTCCTGCGAGATGTTTGAGATCGCTATCAGCTCCGTGACCTCGCAGAACAGATCACGAAAGAATCAAAGCCTCACTTTTCCTGTTGCTTTTCCCGCAAACTTCTTCGCGAATCCCCCAACCTGATCCTTGAAGCTCACTTTCTCTTCCGGTCCCCCATCCGCCGGATTCGTCGAAGCTCCTTGAGACGTTTCAATAGCTTGTCTCTGTCCATTCGGTTCCCATTTCTGCGTCACTTGGTTGAAATGTCCCTCTCCGTCTGAAGTTTGGCGTGCTTGATCCGCTTGGGATTGCGAGGGGACGGAATCGCCCGTTGCGTGGAAAGGTTGGTTAGAACCGGTGTTTTGGAGCTTGTTGTCCATTCGGGTTGCGGCAGGGGCGTAGGAAGAGGAGTTCTGGAGAGTGACGTGGTCAGTTGGGGTCCGAACAGACGAGGAGTGTGGGAGCTTGCCATGATGTGTGAAGGTATGTGAAGTGAAGAGAGAAGAGAGGGAGAAGCCAAGATCGGCCAACAAGAGAAAAGTTGATCGATGACCGCATTGAAAATCGATTTCCGCTCGTTTCGCAGCTCTCAGTTTCTCACTTTCTTCTCGCAGACCGTCAAGACACGATGTCGTCTACAATACACCCTCGTTCACAGTGCCATGTGCGGTCTAACTTGACGTTCACCCGTTGTCCTGAGGAGATGTTCGGTTCGAGCTCAAACCTCGTCGTTCGCAAGCGCTTTGGGCACCTTTCACCGTACGAACGCTCGTTCTCCGGTGGTTACCCGCGGACGTAGTCAGTATAAGAAGAGCTTCGTGCGTGAAACGTTTCTTGCTTCTCGATCCAACACTTTTCCGACCAAGCTGCAAATGATCCCCCAAGTCTCGCCGCGTCTTCGGCTCACAACTCCTGCAGGAAGGGCGGCGCTACTTCTCCAGGAGGGAGTGAGCGTTGTCTCTTGCAGGTGTTGTGTTTCGTGGAAGCGGCGAGGCTGGTGGGAATTTGGCAGCTGCGACCGAACGAATCTTTCCTTAGCAAACCGCGTCTCCGCGCTCGCCCCGCTTCCATCGTTTCACCAGGCTGATCATCCCGTCGAGGCTACGGTGGCGTAGAATGTTGGCTCGAGCGTGTCGATACGGCTGGCTAAGAAAGGATTCGTTTGTTCGTTCGCTCGTCAAAAGTTGTACCTTGTTGTTGTCGCTGTGTAGTACCCCATTGACCTTTGTTGATCACCTCTCTCTCTATGTAGTGATTCAATGTAGTCGTCGGTGCGAGGGTCGGGATCAAGCGACACGCGACGACGAGAAAGAATCGCTCGAGAGAAAGTTCGAACAGCTCGAGCTTCGCACTTGGACTATTACGGCCTCCGGTCTAGCCTCTAGCTTACATACAATCTCTACTCGACGCCCGCTCACTTCGCACGAAAAGAAGAGGCAACACGCAAGAGTGAAATCTCAAGTAGATTTTCGTTTTTCATTTCCTCTCAATTCTCCTCTGCCTTCTCCGTTCTCTCCCTGGCGATCTCCACCTCCACCTCCCTAACCCTCTCACAAGCCCCGACCAATTTCTCCATGAGTCCTTCCGGTAACTTCATCAATCCCATTTCACTGACTACCCTATACGCAACCCGATTCCGCTCGTAAGATTCAGGAACGATTTCTCCAGTTTTACCACGAACTAGGATGGAAGCGATGATGTCTTGTGGTTGGGCGGTACGTTGGGCGCCGGAAGGGGATCGTTGATCACCTATATGACTACTCGCGAGCCATCGAGAACGAAAATTGAGAAATCAGCTCGGGCTCTCCGGTCAGGATTTCCTCATCCTTCCCGCCCGCACTCGACAGCAGGACGGAAGAGAGAGGAAAGAAGGGAGACGAGGGGAACGTACATATAAGTATCCACTCCACCTTCCAACGAACTCCTAACTATACTTTTCGCTAAACTCTCTACCCAATGATCTCCTTTCATCATGATTTCTTCCCTCAATACCTCATGTACTAGATCCAAAAACTGTGGGTTCTCTCGGAAATACCGAGGGAGAATCTCCGGTTCAGCTGAGGAGGAAGAGGGAGGGGAAAGTTGACCGATTGTAGTAGGGGAGAAGGAGAGGGATGGAGCTGGAGTTGGAAGGAACGAGAGTGAGTAGGATGGAGAGCTTGAGGAGGAAGAAGCGGAAGGGTGGAAATAGAGTCCGGGGTAGGATCGGGAAGGGAAAGAAGAAGAGGAGGAGGAGGAATGGCGTAGGAGAATTTGAGGGATCGAGCGTGGGGAGGACCGTAAGGGCGTTCGTAAGAGTGATAGCATCGCAGTGTTGGTGTCGAACAAGAGTCTCGTGACTGGAGAGAAGAGGAGAGAGGGATCATCGATCGCCTCTCGACTTTCTTGCACTTCTCCATCACCTCGACCTCGTCCAGCTTGAACAATTCCGTACCAGGTCCAAGGCAGCTCAGGACTGATGCCCTCTGAACACTCGTATCAAGAGTAAGTATCCCTCATCTTCTCTCTCTCTCGTTTGATCAGTCTGAATCGTCATCCAACCAACGGCATCTTCCTCCTTCAGTCATCGAGCCCGATACTCTACAGCGATTCACAATGCCCAGACTCAACTAGAACAGTTATTAGTAGCCGACGAGGGGAGTTGGAAACCGATTCAGAACGGTAATTCTTCGTCTAACAACAACAATAACAACAAATCCACTTCCTCCTCCTCTACGAATGATCTCTCTTCGACGAGCAATCCAACTCCCTCGACATCAGCTTCATCGGGAACAGGAGGCTATGTGTTTGGAGGGAATCTCGAGGCCACTCGAGTTAAACTAGATAAACGACCTTCACCTTCACGAGGTGCTCCAGACGTAATGAGAGCGACTCTGGATTTACCTTTACCGAGTGGAATGTCGAAGCAAGAGAGGGAAGATTTATTGGAAAGTTTCAGGGTCGCATTGAGAACGACGGAAATTCGACCAATCTGTACGAACTCCCCTCTTTCTCGTGGACGCGGATGAGTGAATTGATAGGAGATGTTTGTGATGATGATGTAGGGGATAAACTAGTCGAACAAGCTACAACATTAGAAATCGTTGATCCCTATACAAGAGTTTATAAAACTGATTATCGATTAGGTTGGCCCGCTTCGTAAATCGTCCCCTCCTTCTCCCCCTCTTCCTCTCTCCCTCGCCTTACTGACACTTTGAGGATGTGGTAGACCAAGGGATACGATAACAATCTCTAAAACGACCTCTTCCTCATCTCGTTACTTGATCGATTGCTCGACTTCTCTCCCCCGATTCGCCGATGAACCCTCTTTCCTCCGTCCTAGTCCACCCTACGTTCGCTCCCACGTTAATCTCTATGCTTGGGTTCTACAAATCAACGACCCGGGAGAAGAGGGAGGGGAAACGAGGTTAAGAGTGAGGTTGTATTGGAGTTGGAGTTTAAACTCGAATAGATTCACTCTGAATCCTCCTACAATTCCGACTTCTTCTTTATCATCATCATCAGCAACTTCGATTTCCTCGACGACGAGTGGAACGTTGAATACTACGAGTTGTCATCCATATCATTTACATTTCCCTCATCTCCTCCTTTCCCTCGTTAATTACATCAAATCAACCACCACTACCGGCTCTCCCTCCTCTTCCTTATCGACGTCGTCTTCGAATCAGTCGCTAACAGGAGGAGGAGGAGGGAATAGGATCCCAAGTTTGAGGAATTGGAACGCAGGGAATGGGATACAAGTAACGAAAGAAACATGGGATGAAAGCTCGATGAAATGGAATGGGGAATGGGATCTCGTTTACCACTCTCCTTCGAACTCATTGTCAACGTCAGATGAGTCAGAGGGAGAAGGAATGGATGAGATTGAGGGAATGGAGGGAATCCCGAATGGCGAGGAGGAGGAGAGAAGACGGAAGAAACGAAAAGGGAAAGAGAAGGAATTGAGGGTCGAAGTGGGATTACCGATACCCGCCGCCGCCGTCGGTGTGAATAGTACAAACTCGACAGGAGGAGGAGGAGGAGGAGGTGGAAAAGATGGATGGGATATTCGAATTATCGTTCAGAATCTCGGCGGTACTAGTTCGACTCCTTCGACTCGACAGAACTCGATTGAGAAATCAACCGAGAAACCAGGAGGTGGAGGAGGATCAGCGGAATCGACCTCGAAGGAGAAGGAGAAGGAACGATATTCGATTGAACTTGAAACGACTGAACCGAGAGAAGGAACCAAGATGGGGATGGGTTTGATGACGAGGTATAGAATGAGAGTGGTTCATGAGGGATTGGTGGAGAAGGATGGATTGGAGAGGTATAGAATGGGAATTACGAGGTTAGTAGGTGGGAAAGGAGTTCGAGTGAATGGGAATCTCGTACCCGTCAAATTCTTACCGATCGACAACGATGAAGCAGAAGAGGAGGAGGAGGAGGAGGAAGGACCAGAAGCTCGAGAGATTGAAAAGTTTGGGGAGTTATTGAAACGTTCCCTCGATTTGGAACGACAACAAGAGAATGAACGGAATCTACTCCTCGGTTCCGGTTCAAGTTCGATTCCTTCTCCAAAACTTCTTTCCTCCTCTGCCTCTACGTCGAACCATTCATCAATCTCGATTCGTTCCAGCACCTCGACTCTCTCCCCGCAACAAGTCTCCTTACTCGCCTCTTCTCAAATCTCGACTCTCCTCCGTCGAAATTACATTTACTTCCTCTCTCTCCTTCAAGAACCCCCTCAAAAATGGAAACCCATCACCGATTCCTCTTCCGGCGTCACGATCACTCAACTTTTGAGTCCAGATCCGACTCTGACGATTTATCGAGCGGAAGCCGTGTTCGTTGGAGTTGGGGTTTGGGACGTTTTCGCGAGTGTTTTGAGTAGTTGGGGAACGGTGGGGAATAAAGGGTTGAGTTGGGATAAAGGGATTGAGGAGAGTAGGTTGGTGAAACAGGAGAATGGAAGACATGCAGGAAATGGAGGAGGAGGAAATGGGAATGGGGAATTGAGCGAGGTTTGGTGGGAGAAAAGAAAAGGGAATTGGCCAGTTGCGTCAGTCTCCTTTCTCTATCTTCTCCACACGGTTCAATTATGCTGATGATGTGCTGCTTGGATAGACCTCGAGATTCCGTCACCTTGAGAACTTCGTACAAATCCCCAACTTCAATTCACATATTCTCTTTCTCCACCGACGATACTTCCCTCTTCCCCTCGATTCCCCCAGTTCAACCTCCAACAATTCGTACCCAAACCGATCTCTCGGGATGGTCTATCGAATCCCTCTCCCCGACAACTACTTCAATCACGTTACTCGATCAATCGGATCCAAAAGGCTGGAGTAACAAATCTTGGACTCCTAATCAACTAGTTCAAGCCGTTGCGGGAGTAAGAGATTTCACGATTAAATATGGAGCACCTCCGGTCGTGACTAGGTTGAGTGGAGCGAGGAAGAGAGAAGTTGGGTTCGATCATGAAAAGGGAATGTTTCGAGTTGAATACGAAATCGACTCTTCTTCTTCTTCGAGCGAGGGATCATCGGGATCAGGTAGTGAAACTTCGAGTTTAATGACGGAAACTTCAACTATCAAGAGTCTCAATCACAACCAGAATCACGGAACGACAAGTCCGATCGAACTCGAATTGAGATGCGACGTTTCAGTTTGGTCCCCTCAAGGTTTAGAACTCATGATTGATCCACCTCCTTCCTCCGTATCTTGTCTATCTCGACATCGATTGTCCTCTGGAGGAGGATTATGGTTAACGATTGAACATCCACCTTTGATCGTTCGAGAATCAGGGGAAGGGAAAGTAATAGTTACGGTTAGGAAAGCTTCGAAATCGAATTCTTCAGGTGGAGGTGGGGAGAAAGGTGGAGTCGTGATTAATGGTGCGAGAGTTAAAGTCGATGTTGAGGTCCTCGAGGAGGAAAAGATTAGGGAATTGGAAGCAAGGAAAAGGAGAAAGTTCAGTCCGGTTCCGTTGGATCAATACGAGACTCTCGGAGCGAGGGTATGGGCGAACAATAACGGTACGAACTCGATCGAGGCGAAGAGGATTTCAGTAGTCGGCATTGTCGGGAACGAAGCGGGTGAGAAGGGAGAAGGAGGAGACTCGTCATCAGTGAACGACGTCGAGGAGAAAAGGAAACCTGCTTCGATCGCGTCTATTGATTCGAGTATCGACCCTCCCATTAGCTCTACCGATCTCTCTCCCAATCCTTCGACCTCCGATTCGAATCCGCCTCCGAATTCGACTGCCGTCAAATCACCTCTCGAACCACCGGCTGCGGCACTCGAAGCACTCGCCTACCTCCAGTCGTTCCACGCTGAACAAGGTCCCGAATTAACTGATCCAGCTCCAGGTTGGTCGATCGTTTCAGAACGAGCCGGAACCGTCGTTCGCAAGAAAATGATCCCTCGAATCTCTGAAGTCATTCCGGTCTACCGAGGGGACAAGATCGTTCAAGGATTGACGGCGGACGAGATCGCGAGCGTCGTTACGAGTCCTGGATGTCGGAGGATGTGGGACGAACGAGTCGAACAAGCGGTCCCTCTCTCGAGTTACGGGAACGGAATCTCGACTCTCGCCATTTCGACGAAACCGGCTTTCCCGTTCAAAGGGAGGATCTTTTACGTTTCCCAAGTTTGCGCTTCCGTCAAAGTTCCTTCCGCATCTTCGACTTCATCGACTTCGACCGTTCTTTTCGTCGCTTCAGCTTCTTACGTTCCTCCTTCGACTCCTCATCCCGATTCCGACTCTTTCGATCCCTCAAAAATCAATCCGAATTCACTCTTGACCGGACAGATTCTCCTCGAAGGATGGATCCTCGAAACTCTCGACCCTTACACTTCATCAGTTCTCGCGATCCCTTCAACTCGATGCACCTATCTCGCCTGTATCGATCAGAAAGGATCAGTCCCTCTCGCACTCAATCAAGTCCTGAATGCGAACTTGGCGAAGAGTATTGGGAACGTTGAAAGTTTTGGGAAAACGAAAGGACCGATTCCGAGGATTTGGAGTCCTAGTAATGGGGTACAGATCGAGGGACCTTTGAGTGAGGATGGAGAAGGAGATTGTGTCTGGAAGTTGGGGAAAAGCTCGAAGGGAGAAGGGGAGAGTAAAGTGATTGCGGCGAATCAGGGGGACGAGGAGAATACGTTTCGAGCGTTGTTCAAAGTCGGAGGAAAGAGTTCAACCACATCGACGTCGATCAAGGAGGAGGATTCTATCGGCGAGCGACCGGGAAACCTCGAGAAGAAAGGATCTTCAAGTTCAACTCCGACTTTGAAATCCGTCAACGTCGGTTCGACTCTACTCAAGAGTGAACTCCCTCGTAGTGCTTCCCTTAACTTCGGGACCGCCGCACCTCCGATTCTACACAAATCGTCCGTCACTTCCGAGTTGTCGCACAAAAGAAGTCGAGGTTCTCTTCGATCGAAATCACCCGCAGCTCCTCCCGTTGCTACTGGAGTTCCTCCCTCCTCTTCGTCTTCTACCTCGCTCCCTAACCCGTCAATCTCCCTCATGACGACAAACGATCCGAACGCGAACGATCTCGTAGTGGCGGAATTCATTGTCGACCTCAAACAATACCCTCACGGCTACTCAGTTCTCGCTAGTTCCTCCCTCTCGACCCTCTCCGATTCTACTCCCCTTCAACCTTTATCTCTCGACTCTCTCCCACCTCGATCTCTCGCACCTTCCGCATCTTCAACTCCGATTCTACCCCTCCGACTCACAGCTCACGACGCACCTCTCCCTTCGATCCTAACCGCCTCTCTCGACGCCTGGAAACGCGCAAATCATCTCGTTCGAATCCTGATCCCGACTTCACCGATCACTCATCCTGTTCAAGACCCGCTCCGAGATCCCTCGAAAACGAGAATCGAGAAACCTGAATGGTACAAGACCTTGACTGAAGGTGGAGGAGCACTCGTCGAGATCAAGATCGTGCCTTTGCCCGCTTCACCGACTCCTCCCTCCTCAGGTGCTGGATCTGGAGTGGGATCGACGATGGAACGACCGAAGTTGGCGACCGGGAATGGGAATGGAAGTGAACCGACCGGATTGGGGAAAGTGACGGGTCAAGCGAATAAAACGGTCATGTTCAATGGAGAGAAAGTGGTTGTGATGAGTCAGAAGGAGAGTAGAACGGTGTTGGCGAGATTCGAAGACGAGGACGCTCCGTTGCAGGGAGCTAAACTTAGTCGGTGAGTCTCTTTCTCTCTCGACTCGCTGTGTTTCCAACGAGCTCATCTTCGTACCATCGCTCAGTGTGCCTCGTCGAAAGCGGAAATCTTCCTCGGCTCCAGTCGATCCGGAAGCCGTCGCCGTTTCTTCCCTCCCGCTCGAACTTCAACAACCTCTCGCGATCGCTACTCGACTTCTCGCTCCTCCGAAACCATCGACGCCAGTCAACGAGAACAGTGACTTCGAGTTCCCAGATCCGAAATCACCAGGAATGATGACTCCCGCGATGGGGAAAGATTCCGGTTCTCCCGTCATGTCGAAATCTGGTTCGCTACAAACCGTGAGTTCTTACCATTCGTCAGTCTTCCTCGAGACGAGCTGAGAAATCGGTAAATGTTCACGTTCGCAGTCATCGAACCGAAGAGGCACGACAAGTTCAGATTCGACCCCTCTCTCAGGCCCTCTCTCTGCGATTCTCGGTTCCTACCCACTCGCTCGACTCGGTTCAAGTATCGTCAACGCGACAACTCCCTCCCATCATCATACTCGTGATCCGGCAGACTCGACGAGTGAGGGACGAATCGTGATCGGAGCTCAGAGAGGATACAGTTTAGGATTCGTCGTTTCGGTCGCTTTGATCGCTTTTCTTTTGGGGTCTTTCTTGAGATCTTTACTCACTCGTGAGTACACTCCCAGCTCTCTCTTGTTACATTGAAGGGAAAACTGATCGTTCGTGCTTTTCTCTCAGCGGCGGATTATATCGTCTACCATCCCTCTACCTCTTCCTCCTCCTTCCAAACCTCCACCTCTCTCGCCTCCACCACTTCTACCGTCGGTGAATCAGTCGAAAGAGCTTTGTTATCCGCATTCGATCCCCATCGACATTGGAGGGAAGCGAAACGATTAATCGAATTGAGAACTGGGTTCATTGGATGGGATCTCATAGTAGCGGCAGTCAAGAGGGACTAGGTACTACGCGTTTGTTTGTACTTGTTTTAGTAATCTTGAGTATGAGTGTGTTTCGAGCGTTTTTGTTGTAGACGGTACAGCTGTATAGCTCGACGGTTAAATTTGTTGTTGTCGTTTTTGAATCTCTTTCTGTTACTTTCTGCGATATTACGAATCTTTTCACGTACCTAGCGGTCTGGCACCGACCCGTAGATATCGTTTCGAAGTCTTGCCCGTCTGTAGAAGGGTCACGATGAGAACAGCTCGCTGTGAAGAGACCCCGAGGGGCGAATTCGCAACGCTCGGTTCAGCACGACGTTCCGCTGACAACACTTCTCTTGCTCGTCGTGTGAGAGTCAGAGCAGGAAGTGAAGCCACATGTCGTCGATCTCTTCTTCGAAACCCTGCACGAGACAGAAAGGAGAGCAAAAGTGGGAAGAAAAAAGTTAAGCGCGGCTCACGCGAGGCTTTTCGCTCTTTCGGGGAGATCTTCCCGGTATCGACGGCACTTTCTGACGATGTGAGCGGAAGATACGGAACTGATACCAACGGGTCGCTTACAGTCAGAAACAGAGGTTCGCTTTCCGGTGAGGAGTTGAAACTTTTCTCTCTCTCTTTCTCGCTCAACTCTCCTCTTCAAGTTTTCAGCTACGTGCGAGCAATACCGTGCTCATCATGAAGACCATCAAGCTCGGGACGACTCGACGAGACGAACGGCGGCGACGAAGCTTGACGACTTGCTTGACGATCGATTCGTGCTTCGATTGAGCACAGACAGAGCGGGAAGGAAAGGCAGAAGACGATCCCTACCTTTGCCGAGAAATTGATTCGAATCTTGCCGATGATTGCCTATTCAATTTACTGCTTAGAGTAATCGCTGTCTCCGCCTTAGCTCGTCTTTTCTCGCCCTCCCTTCCCACGTCGATCCACGGGGTACCACAACAAGTGGAAGCAGCACTCGACTCACAACCACCAACGAGCGTCAGTGCCCACGTCGAAGGAAGAGGGGGAGTGTGCTTCATCTCCATCTCTCTACTTGAATGCTTCCGCCTGTTTACCCTCCTGGTACCGTGCAAGATCAACAGCAACAACACCTCAGTTATCCAGTACCTCAACCACATTCAGCATACGGCTTACCTCTACCGATGGGACCAGGAGGAGGAGGAGGAGGGGAAGGAGCGGCAGCACCTCTCTCTACCGTCTTTGGTAGTTCTGACATTCAGATGAAACCCTCAACCAGTACGAATCAGAATCAGGGACAGGGACAGGGACCTGGACCGAAGAAAGGGAAATCGAATGGTGGAGCGAATAATAAAGATGGAACGACGACGACGAAAGCAGGGAAATCAAAGGGATCCGGAGGAGGAGGAGATAAGGACAAGGATCGAGCGAAAGATAAGAAGAAGACGAGGAGTAAAGCTGCTTGTTCGAGTTGTAAAAGCGTGAAACAAAAGTGAGTGCATTCGAGAACGTTTAACTCGAGCAAAGGGAACTTACTTCGAGTTCTTGTTCTTGATCACACTCAGATGCGAAGGACCTCCATATGGTTAGTTCTTCCCTTCACTCCTTTGCTCAGGAGCAAAGCTGATCCAATTTATTTTGTACAGTTCCTTGTCGAAGATGTGAATTGTGAGTTTCTCTCTCTCGAACGCTCGTATAATGATCCATTTCCTAACGTTTGGACCTCATCGAACAGATACAAACTAGAATGCAAGTTCCCACCTGGTACACAGACGATTCCACGACCGCCAGATCAGTCTGCAACAGCCGGAGGTCCGTCGAATGGAGGTGAGCCCTCGCCGGCAGTCACCCAAAAGTTCGTTTCTTTCTCTCCTTCAACTTACTCTGAGCTGACCGGGACATGTTCTTCCGCAGGTTATTCGAGATTGCGAACAGACTCCAATCGATCGAATCAGCGCTTCACATCAATACCTCAGCATTCGCCTCCCCTTCGCATCCAGCTCATCATCCGTTCGAGACCTCCTCTTCACATCACCCTTCGATGTCCGCCGCATCATCAGAAGCAGGAGACGACAACGATACTGCCGGAACCGCTTCCCCTTCAGATATCGCTTGCGCTGCAGGAGCGAATCCGATTAACGAAATCAACTCTACGATCGATCAAGTCGTTGGAGAACCAGGATATACGCCGATACCGGGAGCAGAAGATTATGGTGCACCGGATGTGTTGAGACGAGGAGTGTTGAGACAGGAAGAGTGTCAACAATTGTTCGATTTGTGAGTTTTCAATCTTCGACATCAGTACGTCGAAATTGACAAGCTTCGCTCGCTCTCAGCTTCTTCCTTTCGATTCACCCTTGGCTCATGAATTTCTCTCTCGATTCGGATCGAGACGCACTCGCTGTTCGAGCTAGAAGTCCCCTCCTTTTCCACGTTATCCTCCTTCTCTCTACCGCCTACTCCTCAACTTTCCCTTCTCAGCTCCATCTCACCCTCGTCACGTTCACGAACAATATTCTCGCACCCCAAATCCTCTCTCCACAACCACACGAACTCTCAACCGATTTCATTCGCGCGTTGAACCTCCTCAATCTGTACAAACCCGTTCAACTCGGACCTCGACGTGCGGAGGGGAAAGACGATGCGGAAGCGATTCGAGTGAGTAAAGTGAATGGAATGGCGAGTTGGATGTTGCAGGGGATTTTGGCGAGAACGGCGGAAAGGTTACAGTTGGCGGGGAGCGTGAGCAAGTTTTCGAGGGCTTATTCGGCGAGTGCGAGTGGGACTCCGATACCTCATGCTCTGCTTCGCGATCTAAGGTGAGTCGAGATGAGCTCTCTCACGGCTGTTCGAGGAATCAAGACTGATTTTGGTTTCGCTTTCGAGCAGATTGTATTATTGTTTACTCTGGCAAGACGTGCAAGGGAACGTACAGAGTGGAAGAAAATGCAACATGGAAGGAGCTCAAGCTTTGACGACTACTCGATTGTTCTCTTCCCTGAACGCTCAACCTTACGACGTTCGGTACGTTTCGATTCTCTCTCTTTCCTCGCGTCTTTTCTGTTGCTGATTTCCTCGTCTCGAATTCAGTCTCGCCGCAAGTGTCGAAATGACTGAAATCGCTCGCCCAATCCTCCGTTCTGCCGCCTACGAAAAGACTCGAATGATTCCTCGAGCCGATCTCGAACGCTTCAATTCCGGAATGAAATCGTTCGAAGAAACCTGGGTCCCTATCCTCATTCGCCAACTTTCGGTCGATCCTCTCGCGATGACAGTCGTTTGTCCATTCAAAGAGTTCGTCGTGATGCAGTTGAACGCGACTTGTTATTGTTATTGGAAAAAGGAGG
Organism: Sporobolomyces salmoneus; assembly: GCF_050403485.1. NCBI lineage: Eukaryota > Fungi > Basidiomycota > Microbotryomycetes > Sporidiobolales > Sporidiobolaceae > Sporobolomyces > Sporobolomyces salmoneus. The sequence continues at coordinate 47,627 of NW_027481106.1, forward strand.
CGAAAATGTATGCTGGATCAAGTGGGAACAGTGAATCGGGATCCGGAACTGGCGGAGGAATGATGGGTGGCAGTGATGGAGGTAGACCGGGGAGCAGTCACAGTGAGAGAACGAGGAGGTTGAAGGATGGACCGCCGAGAGGACTTTACGATTGGGAGTTCGATGGGCTGACGCGGTGTGTACAGGCGGCGGAATCTCTCGTGTTTGCGTTGAGTGAGGAGAGTAGGGTACCCGGAGCGTGGAGGAAGGTTCAGTGGGAAGAAGCGGAGAGGAGCGATGGATGGAGGAAATTGGTTCTCGATGATCAAATCGTCGAACAATCTCGTTGGGGAATGGATGCGATCGTGAGTAGCTGATCTCTATCATCGTTTCAGTGCTGTTACTGACAGCTCCGTGCCCGTAGACTTGTATCTCCTACGTTTTCCCGTTGGTCTTTCTCGCAAAACTCGTCAACGAGGTATGATCAGATCCCCTTTTCTGCATTCGATCTGTGTTCTATTCACACTGACTTCGATCTTCGCGTACAGGGTCTCCTCACGACGAACCTCAAGCTCCTTCGTCACGCCGCTCCTCAACCTGCTTGGCTCTACACTCAAAAACTCCCTCGACTCCTCGAACTCGGTTCATCTTTCCTCGACGCGATCTCGCCAAACTCTCATCACCCTGCTCGATCTCAAGCTCAAGTCCTTCGCACGCTCATCGATACCGGAGTCAAAGGTCGAATTCCGACTCCGACGATGACCGTTGGAGAAATTCCTTCATCGTCTGGACCTTCGAACGCTTCGACCGTCATGACATCGAAAGTACCTCCTCCTCGAGTCCCTCAGCCGGGACAACCTCAGGCGTTCCCTTCTCAGCAGCAACAACCTCCACAATATCCGAGTTTCCCTACTCAACCTCAACCTTCTCCGAATCCCCTCGGTTCGAACCCTCTCACTTGGGGTTCTCCGACTCAACAGCAACAACCTCAACTCGCAGGATACCCCTCGAACACTGCTCCAACGGCTCAATCACAAGGTTTCGTTCCCGGAATGGATCAAGCTCTTCAAAACGTTCTCAGCGATTTCGAGCCTCTCTTCGGAGTCGAAAGTGGACAAAACTTCTGGGACTACGGAGCGATGTCCAGTAGTAGTGGGAGTGGAGGATCCGGAACGACTCCGAAGAATTATCCGACGACGGCGAGTGGAACTCCGACGGGTGGGATTGATTGGAGTGAGTATGTTCGATATAGTACTCAACCTACATTCTGAGCAGACTCTCCGTCTCTCTCGTGACTACAGGTTTGTCGGCGGCTCCCGTCAGCCTTCAACAATAGATATAACAAAAATCAAAACTCGAGCGCGCAACACTGTCGTCTCTCACCTTCCTTCTCCTCTATCAGTATCTCCTTCTACGCCTCTCCTCTGTGCTCTCTCTTCTCCTCGACTCTCAGTGCCCTAAACGACTTTTTACACGGATTTGCTTTCTTCTCTTTCTCTCTCTCTCTATATCTGTGCCCTCCCTCTCGAATCTGTTGTCTCCCTCGATTTGTTCTTCCTTTTCCTTTGTTGGTATACGTAATCCAGATACCCTTATCAGTACTTCCCGCCCACGTTCGACAGCTGGAACAGCGTGGTGTCGAGAGTTGCTAGGAGCTTGTGCGCTTTCCAGTCATCCCTTCGAAGTTTACGCAATTTCCTTCAAACGGACCCGAATCGTCTCTCGGACGAGAGCAGACGGTAGTGAGAGCCCCTGTCGCAGAAGCACGACTTGTCTGTCACTGGCCCTTCGAGCTCGGAGATTCCGCTCGGAGCACTTCGACCTCTGGTAAACGAGGTTAACTGGAGCAGACGCGGTAGAAAGATGCCCGGCCAGTACAGAGTGCAGTCGTGGGCTCGCTCGATTCAGGTTCACGCAGAAACCATCCTTTCGAGGTGACTTCGTGACTTCGCACGCACCTTTTCCGCGTGACTTTCGGGACCCTTCAAAGCTCACACTCCTACTTTCTTGGCCTTTCTTTTGTTAACTCGTTCCATTTGTTCCATGAATGAGACTTCGTCGATGACGGTGACGTTTGAGGAGCTCCTCTGAACGAGTTGTATTGCTTCTTTTCCTCCCTCTCCATCTTTCCGAAGTGCACGTTCCCTCACGACCAAACTCTCACGTCTCACGTCTCACGTCAAGCCATGTTGTTTTTATTTACCCTCCTCATCGCTCTCACAGGGAGCGGTAAGTATCCAAGGTCGTTCCCATCGAGTCTCCCGCTTTACTTACTCTCGACGATCTCCTCATTTCCACAGCTCTCGCCGTTCCCGCTACGTCTCTCGAGCGTCGACACCCCGCCTTAGCCGTTACTGAAGCGTTCCGACAATCGCTCGAGAAACGACAAGATTCGACTGTTGGCGTCGTTTCGTCTTATCAAGATTTGTTGAACAAAGCGATCAGGTCGACCCGATCGAATGGGCAATGCTCTTCTGAATGTCGAAACTGGATCGATGTAGTGACGGTAAGCTCCTTCCTTTCGAACCTCGCAAGGTCGTTTCCGTATCTTCATCAGTTTGTGCGAAAGAAAAGAGGAAACTGAAACGCTCGATCCGCTGCTACGGTAACAGGATTGTGCGACAGAGAATAGTTCTTATACCCAGATCGGGGTTTGCGCTTGTGGCGACACTCCTGTTTCCGCGATGACTACCTGTGGAGAATGTGAGTCTCTTGCGCCTTCTTCCGACAATACCCCTAGTCTAACGAAACTGATCCTCCCGCTTCTCGTCCTGCTTCTTAACCCATGCATCGTCAGGCTACGGTGGCGATTCCGAAGAAGACGCCTCGAAATTCTCCACCTTCTGTAGGGAAACTCTCCCGACGATTTCTTCCCTCTCCACCTCATCTTCCGGGCCTTCGACCTCCTCGGTTGCTACTGGTACTCGTACGTCGTCTCCGGCGGTGGCGACTACGGGAACTGCGCAAGGGAGCGGATCGTCGGAGGGATCTGGAAGTGGTGCGGGAAATATTCGAGTTGGGCTAGGAGCGGTAGTCGGAATCGTGGGAGGCGTAGCTGTCGGATTGTTGGCGTAGAAGGACGAAGGAGTGATCAAAGGAGAGTGGTGAGTCGAGAGTCGCGAATGTGTTGTGAGCGTTATTGTTTGCCTCAAGCTTTGTTCCTCTTTGTATATTCCTCACTCGTCCGAGTATCCATGATTCAATTCAATTATCTACTGAAGGGTTTGAACGGCTCAAGTCGTGGTTGAGAGGGAGTCGAGTACCACATCGAGTTCCAACATTGCGTTTTGAGCTCCGGAGCAGAGAGCCAACGGCAAGCTCCACCCTTGCGTATCTTCGCGGTAGTTCTCAGCAACTATACAAGCCGATCCGAGAGGTCGCAGTGAGTGGTAAGAGCCAGACGAATCTCCAAAAGTTCGCTGATCTGAGGTTGACCTTTCTCTACTCGCTCGACTCGATTCAATCATGACGACACCGTTCTTACCACCTGTACCTCCGCCATGGACTGAACATAAAGGTACGTTTCGAGTCTCCTGTTGAATTCAGAGGGAAACAAGTTGGAGTTTAGATCAAGTTCAATAGCTCCTTCGATCTGGAGCGGGGACGCGCGGAGAGCACGTCATTGCGCTATAGTCAGCTTATACTACATCCGACTGCAAGGTGGAAGCGTCTCGACCAGTGACTGACTCGGAACTTCCTCCCTCTCGTCTTCCGATGATGCAGCTCCTGGCGGACAACCTTACTGGTTCAACCCCATCACAAACGTCTCCACCTACACACGACCTCTCGCACCCCCTCCACCTCCCGGTTTCGCGATCGCCGGAGCAGTTCCACCTCCTCCTGCTGGATTCCCCGTCGTTCCTACTTCCTCTCAATTCGCTCCCCCCTTACACTTCTCGAACTCAGCAGATAACCCAGCAGCAGCAGGAGCACCGACGAAGAAGAAAAAGAAAGAGAAACCGAAAGAGAAATTACCGATCGAAGGAACGAGTTGGATTCGAGTGACTACGAATAAAGGGAACGTGTTCTATAATCATAAGGAAACGAAAGAGAGTGTTTGGACCGTACCGGATGAGATTAAGGATCAGGTTGAGGCGTTGGAGAAGAAGGAGAGGGAATTGAGGGAGGAGGAAGAGGCGAAGAAAGTTAGGGAGGAGGAGTTGGAGAGGTCAAGTCAGAGGAAACGGAAAGCTGAGGATCAGGCAGAGAAGGAAGACGTCACGGCGGAACAGGGAGCTGCGGACGATGAGAAAGCGGGAGATGGAGAAGAAAAGGGACAACTCGAAATCGAAATCGAGGGGGTCAACGGAAACGTCCCTTCTGCGGTGCCAACCGAGTCAAAACCCTCAGCTTCGCCTTCTACTGCACCTCCACCAGTCGACGAACCGCCAAAGAAGAAGAAACCGAAAACGAAAGTCGTCAGTTCGATCGAAGAATTGGAGACGGAGGAAGATTGGCAGAGACAAATGGCGGAACAGATGGCGAAAGAAGCACAGGAAGCTGAAGAGAAGGAACGGAAAGAGATGGCGGAAGCTATGAAACCCGACGTCGTTCAGGCGAAAGAACAGACGGAGAAATTGGAAGTCAACCAGATCGAGGCTGCGGCGATGTACAAAGTGAGCTTATTCACTTATGCTTTGTTGGTTTTCCGCTCGTTGACTCGATACTCGATCTCAGGTACTGCTCGAGGAGAAAGATATCAACCCGATGGCTCCTTTCGAAAACGAACTGCCGAAATTCGTCAATGATCCTCGGTACCACGGTACGTCCCGCCTCGCTTGATATTCGTGTCTGGTAGCTCCGACTGACACCTTGCCGTATCTCGCCAGCTGTCAAGTCTCAACGAGATCGAAGAGACGTCTTTGACGAATTCTGCAAAGAGAAGATCCGAGAACGTCGAGCAGCGAAAGCCAAACTAGCGCAAAGCGGTATCAAGGTCGACGTGAGTCGATTCATTTTATCATGCATCGTCTGGAGCTAAACTAATTGATCTGTCGTCTCGCACGGTCCCAAATCCAGCCTCTCGAAGCATATCGAGCTCTTCTATCCTCAACCGTCACTTCAACCCGTACACACTTCAGCGATTTCAAAAAAGCCCACGGCAAAGATTCGCGATTCCGAGAATTCGGGAAGAACGAAGGAGAGAAGGAGAAAGAGTTCAAGAAGTATTTGCGAGATTTGGGCGAGAAGAAACGGGAGGCGGCGGAAAAGGCAGAGAGGGAATTCAAGGAGATGCTGACTGAGGATGGCGAGATTAAGGAAGGGGATAAATGGGCCGACGTGAGTTCATTCTGCGCGACGAGTCGTATTTCGCGAGGCTGATCTTGTTTTTCGACATGCTCGCAGGTCAAGAAAAGACACGCTACAAATCCTCGTTATGCCGCCGTCAATTCTTCCTCACTCCGAGAACAGCTCTTCACAAAATTCCTCTCTTCGCTTTCTTCCTCCTCTCGACCTCAACCCTCGACATCATCCGCTCCCTCAGCCTCGAAACCAACAACATCAACGAAAGAAGACAAGGCTGCAAGAGCAGCTGCGTCGTTACGAGAACGAGAAGAACGAGTCAGGCTCGAAAAGAGCAAAGCGGAACGAAACGCTCAACAAGCGAGAGGTCATCTCGGAAAGGAGGAAGCGGAACGAGAATTCGGTCAATTGCTGATCGATGCAGTGAGAGATCACAAGGTACGTCTTTAGTCTTCTTCGATCGAAAGGACAACTTTTTGCTGACTCAGGACGAGAAAAGGCTCGCTTCGAAGACGTCGAACCGAATCTCTCTCAAGACCCTCGATTCGATCACCCTTCCCTCACGCCTCGTGACAAACGAAGACTGTTTGATCAGCATCTCTCTACTCTTCATCGCAAACGAATTTCCGCGATCGAATCCCTCTTTTCCGAACATGCCCCTCTCCTCAATACTCCATTCCACGATGTCCTTCCTTCGATCTCCGACTCTCCCCACGTCACTCGTCTCTTCGGCTCCAACTTCAACGCACTCGAAGATCTCTACTCTTCGTGGCAATCCCGACGCGCGGTTCAAGCGAAAGACGAGTTCTATCAATTATTGAAAGAATCACCGATTCTCGAACACTGGGGTCGATTGAAGAAGATGGAGAAGAGGGAAGAGGTCAAGTTGATTGGAGAGGAAGGTACGAGGAACGACGAGTCGGATGATGAGGAGACTGGAGTGAGGGAAATGGCAGATCAGGTCGATTTGAAAGCGGTTCATGCGACTCTCAAAGTGAGCCCTCTCTCTCTCAACTCGCCCTAGGATGAGTGTGCTGATTGTTCTTTACGATGAGTAGAACGATAAACGGTACTTGATCTGGAATCATGAACCGGAGAAACGTGAGGAATGGATCGAAGATTACGTCGAGAACAAGTTGACGGCTCCGAAAATGACGGTACATCAACGAGACTAGATCTCTCAAAGTTGCAATCGATATGTCTTTGAGACGATTGAGATTGATTTGGTTGAGAGATACGGCTCGCTAACGATTCGGGTCCAAGCGTTTCGACAGAGGGAAAGAAACGAGGTGGTTTTTTCAAAGATAGAGGGAGTCACGCTACAAGTGTCTATGCTCGGTATTGGGAAATATGAAATGGAAAATGATCAGGAGTCGGGGTGAGTTAGTGAGCCAGCGAGTTTTGGTGATTAAGCGAGTATCTAGAAGCGGGAATAGATTGCTCGTTGACGATTCGAAAGATTCTTTGCAAGGGACGAGGCGGAAGAGGAGTCGCGACCTTGGAGGAGGGACGTAAGGTTTTGTCTCGCTTTCTCGATTTCCCCCTTCAGCTGCATCAAATCGCAAGCGTTGCCCGCCTCTCGTTTTTTCTGTATCTGTGCTTCGATGACCATGATCGACTTCCTGCATTCATCCACCTCGGGGGAGTGCTTGCCGATTCTAACCGTTTCTCTTACTTCTCGGTCCTCCGGCTCGATAACTAGGTACTTCATCCTCTGTTCAAAGCAGAAAGCGTCAGCTGGCACCCTGCGCAAACGACTGAAGGGAGGGGGACTCACGGGATCATCGTAGAAGTAGGCCCCAGTACTAGAATTCCATCGACGGCCAATTAATGTCGATGGCTCATTTCTTGCCGGACAGAACCCTTCGTGTACGGTCCTGAAGGAACTCGTTAGCTCCATCATAACCTTGTCAAATAATACAGTCCACTCACTTGTGAAACGGCCATGTTTCGCAGCAATTAGTGCACATTGGTCGTTTCGACTTGACGCTCGGACGATGAACGTCCACTTGATGCTTCAAAACCCGCTACACCCGAGCGAATCAGACATCCCACGCTTGAAGGTTGAGGGTACGGTAAGCTCACCCATGGCTCGCCCTTGACATCGCACAGCGCGCAGTGATACGTAGTTAGGAATTTCGGAACTGTTTTCCTCTCCAGATCGTACACTTGTTTGATTGCCGACTGAAATGCTCAGATCCGTCAGTCTTATCCTGTCCTGATCGATAGTAATAGGGGGGACTCACCAAGATGGGAACATTTGCGAGGGAACACCAGTCACGGTATTTGTCGTAGAAAACCCAGCCGTCCGGCTCCATCTCGATTCGATTGAGCGGGGATAGGTCGACATGATCCATCTTGAATGGACTGTGAGAGATGGATGGCGGGAGAAAGAGGTTCGAAGAATTCCGGACCCTGCCAAAGTCAGTAGGAGCCTCTGGAAAAAAGTGAAAAACGGTGCTCACGCCTCGAACGGAGCACGTTGATCCAAAGTGACGTCTCCGTACAGGTTCGTGGTCGAGAGGCACAAGCCGCGCTGGACGTAGAACCAATCAGACTCGCAGTGTTGCCGGGGTTCTTAGACGTAGAACTCGTAGAAGCCGTAGAAGCCTAACTAAGGTAGGTAGAATCATGGCATCTAAATCGCTCCTTAGAAGCCTTAGAATTCTCTCCGCGGAGGTAAAGTGTTGGCCTTCCACTTTTGGAGACGCTGATGTTACTCTACAGCTCTGCAGAACACGAGGTCAATTAGCTTATCCGGGAGATTTGAAGCAGCAAAAACCGTACGAAATATTTCTAGAGGAAACGAAACGACGATGAGGAATGTCAAGATGATGCTCTCCCTGCTCCTCGCTCATTTGTGAGCTATTCGTCCTCTGTATCGTGCCTCTTCTGAGCTGGAGAAGCGGAAAGTTGTGGGTAGATGGTCTGAGCTGAGCCAGTTTTCCGTTTCCACGGTGCTCTTTTCGCTGCTAAGTTCAGGTTCGTCAAAAATTCTCTCATCCTTCGCATATAGCTGTGAACCACTTACGAGAGTCTACGAGCAATTTCAGTGCACGTTAGAGTTCTAAGACGTAGACTTTAGGTAGAATGGCCCGAAATTTTCTACCTAAGAAATTCTAATTCTACGGCCTTAGGCGGCAACACAGAATCAGAGTAATTCTAAACGCAAAAGAACCTCAGGAGCTCCAAGACAGCGACGGTACCTCGTTCGTACGCCCGAGTTGCGGCAAGCCGGGACGCCTAACCGGGGGTTGTCAACAAACGCGGTGGATCACCCAGTCGAGATCGTTGCACGGTTCGGAGCAGCGTCGAAGAAAGGCAGAGCTTGGAACGGCGAGGACATTGGGTTACCATACACTTCTCCCCCTCTCTCTTCCATATCCTCCTAAGATACACCTCCGAACGTCATTACTTGTCAGGACATAGATCTCACAGGCCTTGCTTTCGGATTTGTGCGGATTTGTGAGGAGGTGGACGAGGCCAACATCGCGAAATCGTCCCTTCCGGCTGGAGTCGGCTGAAGCCTTCGTACTCTGGTTTAGTAGAAGCTTGTATAGTATTCCATTGTATCGTGAGCTTCACCCGAGGGTCGAGGCTGGTGTAGAAAGGTCGAAAAGTTGCAATGTTGATGAAGCGATCGAGGAAGGGTCATGAGCGCGTTCGTGTATCGATAGCCGCCAGATTGTGACTGATGAGCAGCACATGGTCGAAATCTCGAGCTATCAGGCTGATCAGGTGAAGAGAAGGAGTGGAAAGAGTGAACGCGAATGTTCGTTCCTCTCTTCTGCTCTTCTACCTCACCCGCGATGGCTTCGGATTCGATTCCAGCAGCCAACAGCCCACCGATCTCGCCAGCACTAGACTTCTTTGCAGGAACTATTGCAGGTTCGTTCTCCTCTCCCTTTCTCTCCCCACTTTCTCCCGCTCGAGCGCTTCTCCCAGGACCTCATCGCAGACACTGACGAGTACTCAGGAAGCTCACAGGAGTAGCTAGTCTACTGACGGGTCATCCATTCGACACGAGCAAGCCCCCTTCCTCTCCCCCCCTTGTCCTCGTAATTTTCATTCAACGGTTAACCGAACCTCGTTCCCTCGAGCAGTCAAAGTCAGATTACAGACCCAACCGACAAGAACAGTCTTCGTACCTTCGTTTCCGACTGTCACGGCGAATGGAACTGCAGTATTGAGCGAGACGGCGGTGCAGAAACGGTACAACAGCGCATGGCATGCTTGTACGAGAATCGTCAGAGAAGAAGGGGTGAGTTCGCTCGAATGTCACATGATGACGGAGAAATGAAGTTGACGGTCGATTTGGCTTCGGTGTTGCAGGCAAGAGGGCTGTATAAAGGCGTCGTGAGTTTTCATCCGCGAGCTCGAAACGTCTCTTGATGAGTCTGGTGTGCCGCATGCTAATACTCGATCAGGGGTACGACTCCAGACATCTCCTATGGTACGTCGGAGCGTCCTTCCCTCGTTCGAAGTTGTTTCGTCGCCCGAAAACTCATTTTTTCTCTTTCTTCCCCGTCCTTCCAGCTAGGTATCGCTCTCATGAACGCATCCGTATTCACTTCGTACAAGTACACAATGTCACGAATCTTGCTATCTAGTCCAGATCAAGAACCGACGTTAGGGCAAATCACCATCGCAGGATCCGTCAGCGGAATCTTCACTTCGTTCGTACATTCTTCTCCAACTCTGGTCTGACATTCAAGCTCACAGAGAAGAACGTGTCGATAGATTCATCACGACACCGATAGAGCGTCTCAAGATCCTCCAGCAATCTCATTCCGTCGAATCGACTCGTCAACCCTCTCTCATCTCCCTCCTTCGAACTCATTCCCTCAAATCTCTTTATCGCGGCTTCACTGCGACTCTCCTACGCGATACAGGTTACGGACCCTATTTCCTCACGTACGAATACATCAGTAGAGGAGGTTCATTCGGTTTATTCGATTCTTCGCCACATCGACACAAGATTCATGGTGACTTGAGAGAGGAAGTCGATAGTGAGCTCTGGGGAGAGAAGGATGGCACGGCTCCGACAAGTACGACGAGGATTTTGGTCGCGGGTGGATTGGCAGGGATCGTGGGTTGGGGAATCACGTCAGTCTATCTCTTTCGTTCAGATCTTCGCTTGCAACGCGATGATTCCGGCCGCTCCCGGTCTGTCGAGACTGACGATCCTCTAACCGCGTCACAGTTTCCCGCTAGATGTCATCAAAACGAAAATCCAATCCACTCCCCTTCCGTCACCCTCTTCTCCTCATCCATACGCAACTGTCCGGTCTAGCTTCGTATCAGCCTATCGAGAGGGAGGTTGGCGAGTATTTGTTGCAGGATTAGGCCCGACGCTAGTCAGGAGTGTTCCCGTCAACATGGTCAGTCTTGACTTGACTTCCTCACTCTTTCTTTCGGTTTCTCAGGGGAGCTCTCAACGTACTCTACGAGAGACTGATGTTTCGTGATTTGCACAGGTCACTTTCGCAGTGTTTGAACTCGTCGTTTCAACTTTCCGATAATCCTTTCAGAATTTTCTCTCTCGCATTTTCGCTCGTTCTCGCTCTTCGCAATCGTGAGTAGATGGGATCGTTTTATCTCCCCGAGGGCCGAGTATGAACTCGCTGATGAAATTTCCCGCCTAATCACAGGTTTTCGCAACCGTTGTCCACTGTCGTTCGTTTCGTTTCTACAGATACCCTTTCTTTGTTCGACTGTTGTTTACCCCCTCGCTCTTCGCACGCTGTACCATATCTCTTCTCGTGGCTCGATCACTGAGCACTGTCGATATCTATCTATTCCTTTCGTTATTGTCGCTCTTGTTCGCAACGTTACCCGTTTCTTGCTTCTCGCTCTTCGATGACGCTCAAATGACACGACGTTACGCAGTCAACTTGTTAACCAATATATGAAATAGGATACAAACATTCGAGCTATCTACAACCCCTCACAAGACAGAACAAGAACTAGTCCCAGCCTGAATTATCCTTCTGTCTTCTTTCACCCTCGCAAGCGACTACATCACCAACGAAAACACGCCGAGGACACCGATCACCATTCCTGTCACTCCGATGGGAGCGTAGAGTGCTGATGCACCACTGTGATTGTCGTTGTTCGAGTTTGAAGTGGAAGAAGGGAAAATCGTTGATGAGGTTTGAGTTGCGGCGAGAGCAGCGAGGGTCGAGCTTGCTTGATTACAGAAGGAAGAGAAACCTATTTGACGAGACATCCTTGTCAGTGAAGCGATAGAGAGAGAGAGAAACTAGGAAGAACGAACGGTTCGCATTCGCTTTGACGTTGTTCGAAGAGATGCCTGTTCATACCATACGATCATTCTAACAGCGCCGGCTTGCAGGAGAAGTATCACTAGAGAACTCACAATCGGTACAGGCGTTCATGACTTCCAAACTAGCTGCCGAGCAGATACATCCAGCGATCGCTGCCGAATCTTCTTTTTCGCTACAGATCTACTTCCCTCGACAACTAGTCAGCCTTCTGAGATCCTCAAGTGAGCAAGAGAAAGTTGGGACTGACTTGAGCGAAATGAATGAACCCAGCACACGTCGAATTCGAAGAACAAACCCCTTGACCTTTGACCGCTTTACTCGCTGAACTCGCCAATGCCATCACGGAGCTTTCTAGTGAAGACGCGGGGGAGTCATCGGAAGTACCGGACCCTCCTCGACGAAAGAGTTGGGAGGAACGAGTGGGCTCGATGGAATGAGGCGGTAGGTCGTCCGAATAGGCGAGCGAAAGGGAGAAGAGAGCTGCAAAACACGTCGAGGTGAGCAGCTGGATCGTGAGAGGCAAGACGAGACGGGAACTTACTTGAGAGGAGAAGAGACGCGAATGCGAAAGAACGCATTTTTGGAGAGAGACGAAAGTAACGAGTGTGAGATAGAAAAACGAGTGTGAAAAGTCGACGGAGGCTCTTTCCGAACGATGGATGCCAAGTGAGATATACGAGTTACGACTGGAGATGGATGGAACAGAACAAGAAAGAAAGAACCCAAGAGAGAGAAAGGAAACGCGCGAAAGAAATCGTTACCCCCTGGCATTCTTCGATTCGCTCGCAGGAAAAGAAGAAGCGGTTCACGCTTGGTTCGGGTGAGAGGTGGACTAGATCGGAATCGTTAGGAGTGATTGACGTGTCGACTGTGTGAGAGTCGGAATTTGCGAGGACTTGGAGCGGGAAAGGAAAGCTTGGTCTCGTCGAAGAAAAAGCCAAAGAAGAAACGGGGATGAAATGATCACTTAACTGCAACTATTGACAATCATATCATATCCAAGCGCCTTCAAGCCTCGAGATCCTCACTCAGTACACCCTTGTCGCCGGCGAAAAAGCTCTTCATTCGTAGTATTGTTGTTCCCCCGTCGAAGCATCTCCGTAACCGTACCCTTGCGCTCCTCCTCCTTGCTCGTATGTAACATCTTGAGGCTGTCCCACAACGAATGATGCCGACTCTTGTCCTCCTCCTCCTCCGTTCGAATTATCCGTGCTCGGAATCGTTCCTCCCATTCCTCCCATCGCTCCTCCTTGGACCATCCCAGGCATCCCCATCCCCATTCCCGGATTCATCCCCATCCCCATTCCTCCCCATCCAAACATGGCCACTGCAGAAGGCATACACAGACTATTAACGTCCGACATACTCGGCGTTTCACCCCTCTGTTTCTGAGCGACAAAAAACGGATGACTCGATCGGAGAACCTCGACGAAGGCGGACCACGAGTCGGGAGAAGAAGCGGAGAAGGTGACAGGGTTGTAAGGAACGGGATTCGATGGTTCGGAGGGAGTTGACGTGTGTTGGAAAGGTTTCTTGGTGGGAGGTTCAGAGGAAGAAGGCTCGAAAGCTTGGGAAGGAGCGAGATGAGATGAGGGCGAGACAGGTCGTTCGGGGAGAGGAGCTCGAGCGTCGGGAGGTAAAGGAGCTCGAGAAGATTCTGAAACTGGAGCTGAAACGTTTGAGGTATCGTTGTAATCTCCTCCTCCTCCTTGGTAGAATCCGTCGTCTTGTCTGTATACTTCACCGTCATCGATTCCGGCGATTCCATAATCCGGTTCCTCCTCCGCTTCCTGTTGGTATTTTCGTTTTCGCTCGTCACCTCCGCGTTGATCATTTCGGTCTTCCCATCGTTTCGAAGGCGGTTGATCGTAGTCTTGTGAGTTTGAGTGTCGGCGGGATTCCCAGTCACCTCGAGATTGCTCCTGAACGTAACCGTTTCGTCCTCGCCTGTCCAAATTTCCTCTTTCTCCTGGGTTCTCGTGCTCTCTGCGATACCCTCCCCCGTCCCGAGTTTGATCCCTATCGTAACCTCCTCTCGCCCCTCTTCCTCCCTGCGAACCCCTTCGTTCTCCTTGTCGGCCGTTGTCTCGCTCGGCGTTTCCCCTAAAGCCCTGATTTCTCTCTCGATCTTCCCATCCTCCTCGACCACCTCCGCCGCCGTCTTGTCTTCCGCCTCGTTCCGGTCGATCGTTGGACCCATAAGACGCTTGCCCTTGACTACCATGAGCTTCGTAAGGGTCGTAATCTCGCGCTTGAGAATTGTAATCGTTATTCGTGTTCATGTTCGAAGCGAAAGAGGAAGAAGGGGGTTGATAGCCGTGATATCTGCCAGCATCGATTTCGTTGTTGTTGTTCGTAAACGAAGGTGGAGGAGGAGGAGCAGCGGAGGCGGTATTATAAGGGATTTGAGAGGGATTTGTAAAAGATGAGGGAGGATAGGTTTGTTGCGAAGGGTAGGAAGGTTGAGGTACGGGTATAGGGTCATCGATAGGGAAAGCTTTGGGTCTACCGAGTCGATACAAATGTCAGTACGAACCCTCGCAAAACGCGATAAGCGAGAGAGAGATCGCGAGTTCTTACCCTCCCTGAGCTTCGGCCAAAACTCTCTGAATCATCAATTCTTCTTCTTCCCTCTTCTTCTGTTCTTTGACAGCTTCACTCGGTTCTGCAGATTGGGTCGATTGAAGCAAGGCGAGAACGTTGGCGGGAATCGGGATGGCCGCTGAAGTCGAAGGAATCGGTTGAGACGGTGCTAGTGAACGGAGGGAAACAAGAGAAGCAGAACGATTCAGCATACATGATCTTTTGACTCTCTGAGGGGGCTGAAGAATGAGAGAAAGAATGTGGGGTTCCATTGCGAAGAGTCTTTTTCGACGAAAAAGACAAAGGGTTTTTCATGGCTACGACGACTTTGTCTAGATCGAGAAAAACGAGCAAGGTGGTGCTTCCCTTCGAATAGGGAATTGTCGGTTCTGTCGGGTCGAGTCGATATTCCGAAAGAGCAAGAGCGAAAAGTCGGACGTTGGGAGGAAGAGGGGAGGAATGAAGTTTGATCGCGAGATACTGAAAGCCAATCTTACCTGGACTGAGTGAAGGACCTGTAGGAGACATCGCTGGTGCGAGGGGACTTCCCTTGCCTTGACCGCTGCTAGAAGGAGCCGACGTCGTCGAAGCTAGAAGCTTCGTGCCGAGTCGAGCCAAAGCGGTCGAGTTGAACGTTCCGGCTTTCGTCCAGATGTCGAGTACTTTCCTAACTTTCTCCTGTGACAGATCGAAGAGAGGGCCGAGTGAGTTGGAGCGCGAGGGAGAGGAGAATGATGAAGTAGGAAAACGTACGCGATGTTCTACTGGAGCGTTCTCCCAAACGTCGAGTACGATCTTGCCCAATAGTCCTTCGAGCTTCTTCAAGAAAGTCCCGCAAGTTCCACTCCCTCCACCGGCTGGAGTTTCATCTTTCGGAGTTGTCGAAGCAGTCGATTCGGGTGCTTTCGATTTCCCTTCCTTCTTGTATTGTGATCGAGTTCCCCTAGCTATCGCATCTATAATATACAGGGAGGTGAGCTTGTGAGAGGGAGTCGCTTTTTTGTGGTGTCGATACAGCAACGTGATCAATTCCGTGTCCTTCTGTAAGGAATGCCCCGCTATTACTGTCAGCGATTTGCAGATGAGATAGTAGGACTTGGAGTACTCTTACTGTCACGTTTGCTAGAGCGGATTTGACGATAGAGTCGACTGATGAAGATGAGAGTTTGTTTTTCTGAATCAAAGACTTGACTTGCGAGTCGAGCGACTGTATAGAAGTGACTATGAGCTTGATTGTGGAGTTCTGAAGTGTTGGAAGCTCACCTCGAGCGACATGTTGAGGTGGAAGGGAATGGGAGGAAGGAGAGAAACGTGATGCTCGGGTTCACCTCTACCACCGCTCACCGTATTGTTCCGACCGCTCAGAATGTAGCTAGATAACTCAAGAGGCCGTCAGACATATCGCTCCTCGGTTCCCGGTTCAACCGAATCCATTTATCTATCTCTTCCTCGTCCTCGCCGCGCCGTCGCCGTCGGCAATCGGACTCAACACGCGGTCCAACGCTTCAGATGTGTATAGGACAGCAGATGTCTGCTGACTGAGGCGGGAGTCCGAAGGCGTGGTGGATCTAGCCGCGACTTAGCTCACCTGAGGCTGTCTCTCCGAGTCTTTGTTTCGCGCAATCGGGACGGCTTTCTTATGTGTCATGCCAACTGGGCCTCCATGAACCGAAGAAGGCGAGAAACCTGTCTGGAACATGTGGGCAGGACTCGCCTCAATGCGGAACAAATCGAACCGTTGTTCACGCCTTTCGTGAAACGTTCTCTTCCCCTTCCTCCTGCTCTGGCTCACTGCTCCTCTCGCTCTGAACGCTGAAGATGACTGCTCGATATGATAAGTACCCGTATTTGCATGCACGTCTTTTTACTCAGTTCTAAGCTAATCTTCTATTCCTCCAGCATCCTCAACGCTTTTTCCAATTCTCCCTCCGTATCCACCTCCCAGATCCACTTCATCCTCGCCTCCAAGTTCTCCTTGATCTTCTCCCAATCATCCCCTGCAACCGGATCCAACAACTCATACAGCATTCCCGCTTCATCCGATGTTTTTTGGATCCGTTGCGAACGAGGTTGTCGGATTGACTCGTAGATTCGGAGAGCTTTTTGTATTGCGGCGGGACGGGAAGAGAGGGGAACGGAGGAGACGAGAGGGGAGGCGAGGAGACGGGAGAGGAAGAGAGAGTCTTCGACGGCGGCGCCGGCGCCGGAGCCTTGATGAGGTGTTGTAGCGTGAGCCTGCCGTCGAGTCAGAGAAGGTCAATCGCTGGCTCGGTTTCCAAATGAGCAAGGGCCGTGACTTACGGCATCACCGATCAATACGACTCCATCGTCGACTGCAGTCTGAATGCAAGACAGCTTGAATATTCCCCATATCGAAGCGCTGTCAATAGCCTGCACACTCAACGTCATCAGACTGAATCCTGTAGCTAAGACTGATGGGGAGAGAAACGCACTCGTAACAGTTTCTTGCAAGGTTCGTTGAATTGAGCGAAATCTTCCATCATTTCTTCTTTCGGGCGAGCTTCACTCCACGGTCCCGTATGATCACCTAGCTTGGCATGTTCTGGATCTCGAACGAAGCCGACCTGAGAAAGAGGGAAGGTTAGCAGCTGACTTCGTCTGCAGAATGAGCACGGAGCGGAACTTACGATATTGATCAACTCACCGTTTCGAACCGGGAAATGCTGTGATGCCAAGAGACGTCAAGTACGACCAAGGTAGCTTTAAGACGACTCCGAACTCACGAGAATATGTCGACCTTTCCCACAATGCATCATTTTATCACTCGCCTCCTCTCCAAACGCCTCTACGAACTCACTCCTCTTGATCAAACCTCTCCAGGCGATCCATTCCGAATAAAACGCTTTCTGTCCTCGCAGATCTAACCCTTTTCGACCGTACATACAGGCTCGTAACGAGGATTTGATGCCGTCGGAACAGATTACGACGTCGGCTTCGACGGGAGAGAGGGAAGGATCGTAGAAGTGGAGAGTGACGCCGGAACCGGAGGCGGAGGGCTCGTAATGAGTTGCTCGATGCTTGAAGTGAGCGATTGAGGAGGGAAGTTGTTGGATCAATTGGTCGAGGAAATCGGCACTACGCATCGTCGGATCGCGCATTCAGCTTGTGGCCATCGCAAGAGAGCATCGAGTAAGACTCACCGATGAACGTTCCCTCTCGCGGCGTCGACCCCCGAAATCGTTGCGAAATGTTTTCCCTCCAATTCTTTCTCGTTTTCGTTCTGAGCGTCCCCAATTCGATACTCGAACCAGACTTTCGAGTCCTTCCCTACCGGCCCCGCGACTTTATCTAACGCTTCACCGCATCCGATCAACCGGAGAGCTCGTTGTGCGTTTGGACCGAAAGCTACTCCCGCTCCGATTTCTCCGAATTTCGAGGCGGATTCGAACACGGATAAAGAGAGGTTCGAGGAGTGTTGTGTGATTTGGTGGTGGATTGCTAGCGCTGTTGTTAAGCCGGCAATACCTACGAGAACGAGCGAGTTCGGTGAGCTGAGCCTGAGAAAGTGGGGATTGAGGGAAGAGAGATGATGGGCTTACCTCCTCCGACGACTGCGATTCTCAAAGGTGGCGGCGTTTCTTCAGTAGACATTTCGAGTGATTGCGTGAGTGGAAAGGAAGAAGAAGGATTTCGATTCCCCGCTTGTAACCGAACTTCCCAAGGCGAGCATCGACGACGACTCTCTTGACGCCTCCGTTCCGCGCTCGTACTAGCCACTCATCAACCACCCCGTCTGAATCCTTGTTGACTTCCTTCGCCCTCCATCGCCCGATGACATCTTCGACTTCCCCTCCTCAACATCTCCTCGATCTCCTTACTCCCCTCTACTCCCCCGATACTGAGTTCGTACTGAAGCCTACTTCATCTCGCAACAAGCGCGAATCGTTCATCTCACCTTCCGCTGCCTCATCGATTCGATACCTCTACAAAACTTCATCAATCTCGAAAGCTGAACAGTTGCGAGGCGAAGCTGAGAGTTTGCGATGTATGGGAGAAGCTTGTCAGGAGTTGGTACCGAGATTGATTGGATCTGGAGAGTTGAGTGCGGAGGAAGGAGAGGAGGGTGAAAAGGAGTTTTGGATGTTGACTGAATGGCACAGTGAGCTCCCTTCTGCCGCAGTCTGTATGTTGAGCTGTCGATTGACGAGTCTGTACGTGGTAGAACAGACCTATCACATCTCTCGAAGGAAGAAGACGAGATTCGATTAGGGAAGCTTTTAGCGAAAATGCACAAACACCGCTTTGACTCTGCTCAGAAAGGCTTCGGATTCCCTGTACCGACATACTGTGGAGTAACGAGGCAGGACAATGACGGCGAGATTCGAGATTGGGCAAAGTTCTGGAGTGAAAAGAGGATTGGGAGTTTGGTCGAAAGGATTCGAGATCCAGAGATTGACGAATTGGCGAAGCAGGTCCGGGACAGGTGAGTCCACGAGTTACTACGGATCTGCTGATGGCGAGGAACTAACCGTTGCCCTCGTTCCGCATCGCATCGCAGAGTGTTTCCGAATCTACTGGGCAAGCTCAAAGACGTTCAACCTTCGATCTTGCACGGTGATCTATGGGTACGTTCTCTTCCTTCGTGACGGTCATACCTCGAAATGTCTGACTCTGACGAGGCCGAATGACTGATTTCAGTCAGGAAACGTTGGATTCTCAGAAAATCGCCAAGGTCCAGTTATTTTCGATCCCTCGTCTTATTACGGACATTCAGAAGCAGAGTGAGCGCCCTTCGTCTTGTTTCGTTTCTCCCCCAGCTCTGACTGACTGATCTGGTCGAGTAGTCTCGGAATGACTCGCATGTTTGGAGGATTTTCGAACACGTTCTACGAGAGTTACCACGAAGAACTACCGAAGACTGAACCCACCGAGGAATACGAAACGAGATTGGACTGCTACGAACTGTATCATCACCTGAATCACATGCTCATGTTTGGCGTGAGTCGTATCTCTTAGCGAAGAAGCGGGTTTCTCTCTCGCAAGTTCGGAAAACTGACGATACGGTTTCGTGTCTGTTTGCGAGTAGAGGAGCTACAAAGGTGGAGCAGTCAGGTTGATGAAGAAGCTACTGGAATGGGCGAATACGAACGGATTCTAGGGTCGAATTTCGCACTTTCAAACTCTAATTCAAATTGGCCTGCTCGAACGAGGTCCGAAGCGGACATCGACGAAACAGGTTCATCGCTCACGTTAGACTCTCGCATGGGGAAAGTTTGTGATCAGAAACCGTTGAAGACAATTCTCAAAGACAAAATTCAGAGGAAATCACGATAAACTAGACGTTTACGAGAGCTTAACGAAGGGGCAGACAGTTTGGAGAGAGAAGCAGCTAAAGGATCAGAATGAGGGGGCTCGGGAGGGCAAAGAGGCTTCGGGGGGTTGGAAAGCTCGTTGATAAGCTCTCCGAGTTTGTTAATTTCTGATTCGTGGAGTGCTTGAGTGTATTCTGACAACATATGAACATCGTTCGGAAGATCTGCTAAGTCCTTTTTGTACAACGCGACCTGTATCTCCGCACCCGTTAAGAGTTGAAACTTTCGCTCAGCATGAACCGCGGTCAAAGCCTCTGGAGTTTCGATGCAGAAGATGTTCTCGACTCGCTGTTGACAGTTTCCGTGCGTCAGCAGCGGTACGTTGCAGATGTAGAACGAGAACTTATAACATACGGGATCCTCGTACTCGAATTTGAGTTTGTTCTGTGACCACTTTCGTCCGGCGAGCTGTTTGTCGGTCCCCACATGCTTCTTCGGGCAACAATGGGCTCTGTGATAGGCGCTGGGAGCCTCCTTGAGGCTGAATGAGCGCTGAGCTAGCTCCGGAACCGGAATAAACTCACATAGAGCCCCAAGAGGTGAAACACTCTGTACACGGAAGCTTCCCGATTCCTGGCACGTGATAGCTCCTCGCATGTTCCCTGACATCCTATCACGAGAATAGCGCACACTGTCAGATCAGCGCAGGAAGAAGACATCGCTTGAGACTTACTCGGGTTGTATCTGCAGAATACAGGCAAAATCTGCAATGCATGGTGTTGAACCCTTCCGGAACTTTCGACCCGTACACCTCTTTGTAGAGGTCTTTGATTGTTGACTGTATCGTTGCTTGGATCTGTCAGTTACGGGGACGACGCGGCGAATTGGGACAAAAGAGACGCACGAGACGATCTGTGGAACTCCACCACACCTTCTCTCTGGCATCACCGATGCATCGCCACTTGTGGACACTAGGCTTGTAGATGATCTGACCAAGCGGCTCGAACCGGTTCCTCATAGTGATTGTCGAGGTTTCAGAGAAAGAGAAAGAGCAAAGAGGTTGAGCCCCTTCGATTTGGGGTCCTCCTTCTGAGCAAGATCCGTCTCCTCGGTAAGTCCGGAGCTGATTCACACAATGAGATCAGTGCGAATTGATAGGGATCGAGCTTTGTACGTCAAGAGAGAGTGTGTGCGGAGTGGATCGAAAAACGAATAGTTGGTGGCGACGAGTGGTCGACAACACAATCAGCAGAGCGGTCAACAGAGCAGTCCACAGAGCAGAAGACCTCGAGGTCGGAGAAGTTGGATCGTTCGAAGGTTTAAGAGCAGGACCAAAGCGAGAGAAGCTGACGTGCGGCAACACGACTTAGCCCTCCATTCTTCCTAGCTCATTGTTCGGCTCTTGTCCTCATTACCGTACTGTTCGGCCAAGTCAAGGATCAGTCAGTCGTGAGAGCACAGAAGAGACGAAAGTAGGAAGAACTCACACTTACTCGAATCGAGCGAGTCCGTTCGCGAGCCAAGAGCCTGTTAACAGTCTCATCTAGCTGTCTAAACCTATCGAGGTTACAAGCGAGTCGTTGTCTCCTTCAAGCCGTTGATGAATGACGACAGGATCGATCAATCGTCGAGAACCGCTTCGGGGTGTCAGGCGAGATGCTCTGAGGGTAACGATAGGTGCTGAGAGTATAATAGAGAGTGACCTTGAGTTATTCGACAGAGTCGAGGACGAGGAAGAGTGCAAAAGAGATGAGAGTTTTCGCTCGACCTCTTGCCCTTCTACCACTCACTCGCCATCTTACAAAGTCGCTGGGACAATCTGCAAGAAGGCTCAAGATCGGCTGCCGACTTGCTCTGAAGCCACGGACGCAATCAACGCTCTCCAGCCGACTTCGAATCAACAACCTCTCTCTTCCCTCCTCGGCAGAACACACAACAGACCCGAGAACAGTGGAGAAGACTGAAAGTTGTCTATATGGCTTGGATGCGCCAACGGGCAGCTACATAGCGCTGAGGGGAAGAAACACCAAGGGATACAGGCTTGAAATTTCGAACTCTGCTTCGAATCCTCTCTACTGCTTCGGTCGATGCTTCCTGTAAGTCTTCAATGAGATTAATGGAGGCATATCATGGGCTGAGTGGGTTTCAATGATAGCGCGAGACAAACAACGGGTCAGTCTTCTTCAAAAGTCTCAATCTGTTCGCGCTGATTTCTGTTCATTGTCTAGCTTAGTTGAAGCGTTGATCTGACAGCGAGCGTGAGTTGTGTCTTCCCAACTTGCGGAGCTATCCTGATGGTCGGGTCGAAGTCGCTGTCCTCGAGGTTCCTTCCTCTTGAAATCGCACAACAAGACGTCGACTCGTTCGCAGACTCTGCTCATTTCCCATCAGCTTCGGCTACTATTCCCATCGGCTTCGACTACTAATCCCATCAGCTTCAACTACTATTAGAGATCAGACTTGCTTTGGCATTCCTGCAATCCCTCTCAAGGCGAGCCCTAGACCGTGCAAGCTAGTCGGAGAAGTGATCTGTTTGACTTGCTTCGGATCCCTCGACTTTGATTACTGTCCATGTAAGTTGACTCGATGCTCTCAATCTCTGTCGGATGCAGCGATTATCATCAGGGTTGCGCAGAGTCTCGAGCAGCGAGTTTGCGAAATTTAGACTGATCGACCTCAGCTTCGAAAGCCTCTCGCGATTCGCCCTCACAGCCACCAAAGCAAGGATCAGTCGAACGAGTGGTCACGAAACCTGTGTGAAAGGAGGTTTCTGAAAGAAGGAAAGACTCTACAAATTAGAAAAGAGGACAAAGTCTACAGGAGATCGCGATAAACTAGACGCTTACGAGCAGTCAACAAGGGAGATGACACCTTCGAGAGCGACGCAGCGGGGTGATCAGAAGGGGCATGGGACTTGGTTCGCTTTCTCTTTTTCGCAGCGACTTGAGGAGGGTGAAGGGCGTTCTTGAGCTCTGTGATTCGCTTTTCGCACTCTTTGATCTGCTCCTCGTACAAAGGGACATCCTGCCACTGATCGAAGTGCACGCATGCCTTTGTCCACTTTCCTGTGAGAGTTGCAAGCTCTGCTTGCCAAAGCGGCTCCAATTCCGTCCTTCGCGCGAGATTGACCGCGTGTTGCGCCTCTTCAACCTTGATGCAGAACAATCTCTCGATGTTCTACCCGCAGTCTCCATACATTGTGAGCATTCGATCAAAGTTCGAATAGAGAGGAAGCAGAACCTCGGACTTACATCATCTTCGTACTCGTACTTGAGCTCTTGATTCCAAGTTCGACCAGGGAGCTCTTGAGCCGTCGCAGCAGGATTCGCGGGGCATTTTTTCCAATGTTCCTTACTGATACAGCATCGACGGTCAACAAGAGTTCTGGAGTGTAGGGATCCGAAAGAACAGTTCTCACATCTCTCGCGGCCAACAGATGAAGCACTTGGGGCAGACTTTTCTTCCGTCTTTTGGTGTGTGACTATTTCTTTCGTGATCGATAACTCGCTAGACGAGACGTTGGGCATGTGGAGAGTGTCAGCGTGACGTCGGAAGAAAAGAGTGAAGACGAGCGATACACACGTCACGACGTGCCGCGTAGAGGCAGGAGTCGCAATGACATTGGTCGAATCCGGGTTTGGCATAAGTTGTACGCTTCTTTCACTATCCTCTGCGAGTAGACATAATCCTTAAGCATTCTCCACATCAGGGTATCTCGACAGAGAGGGACTCACGACGCAACTTCGAAAATCAGATGCAGGTCTTCCTCCGTGATCCTTGGGATAACATACCCATCTTGAATTCCCACCTTCTTTGATGAAGTGGACAAGTTTGAGAGGCTCAAATGGGTTGTCGGTGGCCTCGGACATGGCGAAAGTTGGCGGCGGGAGAAAAAGGGAGAGGAAGAAGAAGAAGACAGAGAGCGAGTTCAAGCCTCGTCGAATTGGCTCGCTCCTTCTGTTTCCGCAAAGATCGTTTCCAAGACGCACGTAAATCCGAAGTCGTCCAGACGAGATCAGTGCGAATTGAGGGGGATCGAGCTTCGTCCATCCACGAGGACGTGAGTTTCGAGTGGGTCCACTCTCGAGCTTGAGCGTTGAGATCGATTCCAAGCAGGGAGCAGAGTAGAGAGATGATAACGAAGCAGCGTGCTCGTTCACTCCAGGTCGTGAGGAAAATGAAAGCGAGGGGGACTCGCCGATAAAGCCCAATTGAATCTGCTCTCGTCCCGCTTCGCTCATGTGCAGCTCGAATATGATCTACCGATCACGCAAAGCTAAGTTCAAGCAGCCTCGTAACAGCCGGAGAGTGGAGAGAAAATCAAAGGGAAGGAGAATTCACATTTCTCCGATTCAAACCAGTTCGTTCCCAAGCTCAGAATCTGTTCTGAAGCTCCTCTAGCGATACGACTTCACCACTACTGCGAATGATTCGTTGATTGGCCTCGAGATTGTTCGTGTAGCGACTGGAGATGAGAGAATCGTTCAGTCGTCGGGAACCACCCGGAGCGATCCCGAAAGGTATTGGAGCGGTAGTACGTATTCTTGGAATTGGGTACTGGGTAGATTAGAGGTGATCGCGAGAGCGTTGGGGTGGGAGAGGTCAAAAAGAGATGAGAGTTTCGATCGAGCTCTCTTGCCTCTTCCACTCACCCTTCGCCAAGATGAATCGCTGAATCCACCACGCAAGTCTATGGGATCACTCACGGACGAGAAGAATGCAGCCGATTCTCTCTGGCCGACCCCGAATCGACCAATCTCCCTGTTTGCGCTTCGACAGCACGCCTAACACATCAGAAGGGCCCTTGGAGTACGTATGAGACCTTTCTCGGACCGTAGAGTGTAGAGAGGAGGAGTCAAATTGCGAGGAGGAATGAGTGGGAACAGGAATCGACCCTCAAGTCTTGAAACTCGCTACCTATTGCAGTGTATGGATTGATCGACGCTGGGAAGCCGCTGGTAGAAGGAAACGAACCATGAGCTTGTTCGAACCGCATAAGGGGGAATCACAGGAGAGCCACGTTTGTTCCATCTTTGTGAGTTTTGACCGCTGTTCGCGCTACTCTTCCCCGATTCCCGCAGGCCAATCACGGAGTGCTGATACGTGACCGCGCTCCTCCCTGCCCACCAGTGATCTGCCAATCTAGTCAATTTAAATTTCGCAACCTTTCGACTTCGACCGTCCTCGAAACTCATGAACATGTCCAATCTCGTGTTCCACAGCTTTCTGCTACTTCTCCTGGCTCAGGCTGCTCTGGGTTGTATGACCTCTTTGTTCTGGGCTCTCTGCTTCGGATTATCGCTCAACCCAGAGCGCCCACTTGCGACGAACTCGCTCAGCGAAACGATACGTGCGTTCGTTCTTCTCCCCTTGACTGCATTCAGGGGACGCACGAGCCCACGACGTCACGTCCGTGTTCCTCAATGACCCCTGTGAGAAGCAGGGACTCCATCGCTCACGCTTCAGAGGTCCGTGTTTTCTTTGATGGAAGAACCGATCTCTTTCCTTTCGCTTCTTCCACTGTCCTCCCTTTCCTCCTTACGCCACATGTCACCCCTCCAACTTCCGCCTGATTTGGTGAACGCCTTTAACAGCTTGGTGAGGGCACCGAAGCGGGAAACCGACAAAAAGGATACATGGCATTGCAGATGGCAGGGTCGGAATCCCAATACCGGCGAAGTGATCCACTGCACTGTACTACCTGATAGAAGATTTACCTCTCTGGTAAGCCCCTGGAGGTAGTCGTCGACGACTCTCGCAAACTCGTCACTGAAATAACCTCGTCTGACAGAATGCTCTCAAGCACGTCGCGGCACACGTTCAATACAACCTACCCGAGGATATGAGGCAACACTGGTGCAATTTTTGTGAATACAATACCGACCCTTGCGTAAGCTATTTTCGTTTGTATTTCCGCGCTTGGCCCCTCTCGACCGCGCGCGAATCTAACGCATTCGTCCCACGACAGCACTTCGATCTTCACTATCGACGCAATCACAACGTCAAGGCACCGGAAAGGCCACGTTGCGACGCTTGTCGCATCACATTTCCTCACCAGCAAGTCGATCTTTCTCACCCCCATACAAATCTCTGCTGAGATCCAGTCGTTGCCGGGATTTCAGAATCAGAAGCCACAAATCCGTCTACTGTGCCGCACAGAACAACGCGACGTGGCGCTTCCGGGAGTGGAACGAGAGACTGTATCGATACGACTACCTATACGACGTGAGTCTGCTTCTTCCTCTCTAATTCTCTCGCGCGCGCGCAAATACTGACCTCTCCCTCGCTCGGTACCTCACTTTCAGCGATTACGAGAACTGCTCGTCGTACCTCCTCCCAAGCAGATCGCGGACGATGTTGAAAAGGCTCGACCATTTCTGATCAAGATTCATCAACTCAACGGCGAGATCGATGACTTCAAGGAGCAAAAGACCAAAATAGAACAGTCCGGATTAGCTCCTCAGGCGCACGCGATCGCGCAACGGATCAAGAAACATCGAGCCGAGGTGGAACTACTTGAAAGCGCTTTAGCTGCTCTCACTTCCTCGACTTCTTCTGCCTCTCTTTCGAAGCGTATCAATCTTCTCCCAACTCGTCACCGCTCGTTCTACTTCCCTTCTCGTCTCAGTCTTTAATCTTTCGTAGACGTGTCTCAATCTTTGTTTCTCTTTTGCTTGAACGCGATTTCCTTTCTCTTACTTCTCACTCGATCACCCTTGCAGACAGTTGCCTCTTGAGACAGTAGATGGAGCACGTGAGATTTGGAACGACGTGTTACAGCACCAGGAGAGAAGAGAGTAAAACACAAAGACGAAAGCGAGAGCGGAACATGTCAGAATCCCAACTTTGCCCAATCAACTCTTTCATCCACCTCTGACTAGTTCTCCAACGTTAGACTAAACCAGTTCTCATCGGGTAACTCCTTCTTGACGAGTTTGAGTTTGGTCGGATCGAGTGAATCGAAATCGAGAAGAGGGATTCGCTGGCATAGTTGAGGATATTGGTTCTGGAGGCGAAAGATGACGCCGAAGTCTTTCCTCATCCAAGATCGATAAACGGCGATGTTGGCGACTTCGAGGAGATAAGCTTGTCGAGCTTCGCCAGCTTTGAGGATCGGTCCTTCAATCTCGATTCCCTCTTCCTTTGCCAACCTGACGAACTCTGCTAAGCCTTTCACCGTGTACTCGTCACCTTCCTCACCCTCGAATTCCGCCAGATGCCAATCGTCCCCGATCTCGTAACCGTCGACCGGCAATTCTCCGCTTGTCAAAGATCCATCCTCGTCCACTTCGATTCGTGTGCCGATTTCATAAGGAATGAGGCTCAGGTGAAGAGTTTGAAGGGAAGGGAGTCGAGTCGGACCGGAAACAAGGGGGTGGAGACGATTAATTGAAATCGAGCCTCGTCCCAATTCGAGGTGTTCGAGAAGAGAAAGATGAGCGACATGGGTCGCCAGAACTTCAGAAAAGAGTGTGTGACCGATGTGAAGCCGTCTAAGTCGAGTGAAGCGGGGGAGGAGGTGATCGCAGAAGGAATGTGCAGGACCGACTCCTTCCTCAATGAGTTCGAGCTCGGTGAGGCGAGTCGGCAGAGCTTGAATGAGGTCTTCATAGTGTGAGTTGACTGACTTGAGTCGGAGGGAAGTGAGGTTGAAACAGCGAGAACAGAAGGAACCGATTGCGACGTCGTCTGCGTAGGCTCCTATGATCGAGAGGCGAGTCAGATCTCGAGCGAGAGGACCATCAGGGAACTGCAAATGTCCGTAAGGGAAGATGTAGTTTTCGTATTCGAGATTGACGAGAGGGTCGAGAGAACCGTAGACGATGAGCGGAAACTGAGGAGTTCGGCGACTGCCTCCACAAACACGGAGAGAGCGGAGGTTTGGGAAGAGGGAGGACCTAAGGGACAGAGGCTGCGCTTCGAGATATCGGTAGAACATCTGTGCGATTTTCGGGTGATCGAGGCGAAGGTCCTCCAGCTTTCGAAGACGTTTCAAGAACGGCCCAAACAACCATTTCATCGAGAATTCGCCGAATTTATCGAGATCGACCGTGCCGTCAACTTGTAATGCTCTGACGACTTCGCGGAGGTAAGACTCGGCGTTGAGCTTTGCGGCGAGTCGAAGAAGCTTTGTGACTTTCGAAACTTTCATTTGGCGGTAGATTCCCGTGATGTGAAAGGGGAGAAGTCGCTTCGATAGGGGACCGGTGAAGGGTTGATCAAGCGTGTGAGCATAGTCGAAGATCTTGTCGAGGAGCTCATTCGGGAGGAGAGAAAGACGATCGATCTGAAGGAGGACAGCGCGAGTGCTTGAACGGTTTTGACGCGGCTCCTCCGAGCTCACCTTGATCATTTTGTGGACCTTCAATCTATCTTGACCTGTTTGCTCCACTGGCTCACGATTCCAAGCCGTTTGAGAGGAGCCGACCTGAACTTGAATGAGGAGAGGTCAGTGTCGCTTTTGGGACAGAGGATGCCCTACAGACGCACCAGAGGCGTAGTAGACCTTGTTATCTCACTCTCTGACAGCACTGAAGGTCGATCGGAAGGGTCGAGTGACCTGGAGGAAGGAGAGAAAGCGATCAATCCCTCGGAACGTCTTTCTCCCTCAACTCTATCCTGTCCACTCGCTTGACCACTCGAGATCGATAAAAGCACCTCGAAGATCCCTATCGCCTGCGAACGACTCGCGCCGAGTCGTTAGATCGACCCTCGTTTCCCCTCATCTCCCGAACTCTCGTTTCCGACTGCGATGCCCTCTCTCTACTCTCCTCTGCCAGATACGACCACCGAGCAATCTCCTACAGATTCTGACCTGCCTCTCGCCTCAAAAGGAATCCCGCTACAGCCTCCTGCCTTCCAAATTCCCGACCCTTTCGCTCCCTTTGCCCGTTCAAGACCTTCAATCGACTCGGAGGATAGCAGCGATGATAGTGACGAGTTACTCGAGGACGACGAAGATAAGGACGCGTTTAGCGAGAAGCTAGAGTCGTCTACGGGGGAAGCGGAAGATCCAGAAGACGAAATTTCGTGGAAGGAACGACGCCGAGCGAAGACCAGGGTATGGCTCTATCCTCTCTTCAGAAAACAGCTTCGAGCTCACGTCAACCTCCGCTGGACAGCGTCGATTCATTCTCGGGGCTGTCATTGCAGTTCCGCTTTGTCTTCTCTTTTCCGGCTTTCTCGTTTCAAACGCCGTCTCTCCGTCAACGGGTCTGCACACCTTCAAGGGACAGGGTCTTCAGCTCATCGCGAGGGAGCATCTCGAAAATGGGACGTTCTATCCGGACAGCGTAGAACTGAACTGGTTAGCGGAAGGTGAGCTTTTACTTCTCGCGCTCTTTCTTTCGCGGTAGCTGACACACTCGTCAACGCTATAGCTGGAGATGGTGTATACAGTCAGAGGACCGAAACTGGATCAATTTTGCTTGTCGACGTTAACAAGAACGAAACGAGAATTCTCGTTGACGGCGACAAAATCCGAGACGTAAGTTCTCGAGATACTTTCTCCATCAATATACGAGTCAAGTGAACTGAAGAATGTCACGCCCTCCCGCAGCACGACGGAACGAAACTCGAATGGTATCGCTTCAGTGTTTCCGCTGATCTTCAATACATTCTTTTCGACACGGATTGGACCAAGCAATGGCGTCACTCTACCTACGCAAACTTCTGGATCCATAACATCTCTTCCTCGACTACTCGACGTCTCCGCTCCCCTTCTTATCCGCCACGAACCTCTTTCGCTTCGTTCTCCCCGAAGAATCACCACATCGCTTATGTTCACGCGAATGATCTTTACGTACTCGAGAGTCCGCCTTCACCTCAAGCGAGAAACGAGCCGATTCGAATCACGAGGGACGGAAGCGCGACGACGTTCAACGGAGTTCCGGATTGGGTTTACGAAGAAGAAGTCAGCATTATTTTCGCGTTTCCTGGCAATACGAGTCGATGCTCATATCGTGAGGTTCCAGGTATTCTCGTCAGATGTAACGACCTGGTGGTCACCGACGGCAAACAAGCTCGCTTTCCTCTCTTTCGACGAACAAGATGTCCCAGAATACGAATTCCCGGTATACAACTCTGACTGGTCGTTCGGAGGAGCCGACACTTACCCTTCTCACACGATCATGCGATACCCGAAAGCTGGATACCCGAATCCGAAAGTACGATTACGAGTTTTCGACCTCGAACAATACTTGAACTCGGCGCAAGATCGTCAATGGACGAGTGAAGCGGACGTTGAGAAAGCGACGAAAGAGCTCGTATTCGAGAACCCGTTCCGCGATGACGATGTTGTCATTTCGGAAGTTGTTTGGGTCGGAGAGAACGAGTTGATGGTTAAAGCGACGAACAGGATCGCGACGATCGAAAGAGTCGCTAGGTTCGAATTCGTCAACGCGTACGAGTTGAAGGATGAGAGGATTTTGGTCGGTAAAGTTGTCAGGGAGGTCGATTTCGAAAAGCTCGACGGTGGTTGGGCGGAACCTGTGAGATTGGCTCTCTCCTTACTTGGGCGACTCCGTCTGACGAGGCCTTCCATACAGGCCTCAAACATTGTCGGCATTTCTTCGACCGTAACTCTGCACTCTCAATCGACGACTGCTCCGATTCCTTCGTATCCTCCCGGTTACCTCGATATTCTTCCTTCGCCTTCCGGATGCAACCATCTCGCCTATTTCTCTCCCGCTGATTCGAAAGATCCAGTGTTTCTGACCCAGGGAGAGTGGGAAATCGACGGTGAGATTCAGATGGTTGACGTCCAGCGAGGTTTAGTGTAAGTCTTCTTGCTCTCACTCGGGTATTCGACATCGTACTGACCAGCGATTTGCTTCCTTGTTTCATAGCTACTTCATCGCTGCCAATCCATCGATCGAACGACGTCTTTTCTCGGTACCGCTGCCGACTTCTCTCTCTCAGTTATCCGAGCTTCGAGCTGGAAAGACCAAACCTGTAGCTCCTACCGCTCTCACTGAGACGAAAGAACGAGGTCATTACTCTGTCAGCTTTTCACCGTTTGGAGGAATCTATCAGCTCAACTATGGTTCGTGTTACCTCTCGTTCGTGATCGACTCAAAAAGACTGTAGCTGATCTTTTCGTTTCCGATCTTCCTAGAGGGTCCTGGTATCCCTTGGCAGAAGCTCGTCAAAGTCGACGATCCAGGTGTGTAAATCTCTCTGGCTCGCTCGATATCTCCCTCTAGAGTGCTGACTTCGAGGGTTAATCCGGCAGATTTCACCTACGTCTTAACGAATAACTCTGCCCTTCGAACGATCGATTCGGGGTTCCAACATGCAGATATCAGCTATCCTACAATTTCTATCGACTCTCCACTCAAAAGCGACGTCGATTTGACGAAAGAGAAGAAAATCGAATTGAACGCGATGGAGCTGAGACCGCCTTTGATGGACGTTTCTGGACGAATCAAGTATCCTGTTCTCTTTCAAGTGTACGTTCCCTCTCTATGACTCTAACCTTAGCTACGTCGACGCTGAACCTCGTCAGGTGAACCGACAGATATGGAGGACCGAACTCTCAAATGGTTACGACGAAATTCCAGAGAGATTGGCAGCACTATATCTGCACTGCCTTGGGATACGTTGTCGTCAGGGTCGATCCTCGAGGTACTGGATTCAGAGGAAGAGAGCATCGAGTTCCGGTGAAGAATCGATTGGGAGAAGTCGAGAGGAGTGATGTAATTGAGGCAGCTAGGTGAGCCGCTTTCTCGCTTGTAGAGAAAGATGGGGGACTGACAAGGATGTCGGTGAGTAGGCAGTGGTCGCAATTACCTTACATCGACGAGAAGAGGGTCGGAATTTGGGGGTGGTCTTACGGCGGCTTCTTGACAACGAAAGTTATCGAAGCAAACTCTTCGGTTTTTCAACTCGGAATGGCAGTCGCTCCCGTCACCGATTGGCGGTATTACGATTCGGTTTACACTGAACGATACATGTCGACTCCTCAACTCAATCAAGCTGGGTACGACAACAGCAGTGTCACCGAGATGGACGGATTCAACCACGCTCATTACGCTCTCGCGCACGGAAGTGGAGACGATAACGTTCATTATCAAAACACGGCTGCTTTACTCGACAAGTTCACTGTCGCTCGAGTTCGGTACGTTCTTCTCTGGCTCATCGCATGCGAGCTTCTCGGATACTGACTCGTCGGTGTCTTCTCGCAGCGATTTTCGATTCCGCATGTTTACCGATTCAGATCATTCGATGGGGATGAGAGGAGCTTATTGGGAGTTGATGGCATGGCTAGAAAGCTTCGTGAGTCACACAACGACGAGCTTGATTTGACGAGTACGATTGACTGACTCGGCGCTTGCATGATTCGCAGCTTCTCGAGAAATTCGGCGAAGGAGGAAGAACGAAGTCGAAGTGGAAGATCAAGGTCGATCAAAGCGAGCATGACTGATTACTGTTAATCTCGAGCTCGTCGTAAAAATTGGGTTTCATCACAGCGCAGGATTGTTGTAATACTTCTCACTCAAGAAATTGTACATTTTCGCATGGTTCGGGCTCAAACATTCTCGCGAAAAGGCAAGTCCTCACAGCTCGAGTTTCGTGGACATCTTGCCAGTCTTTACTCGGAACGCCTGCCTTCCTTTCATCGAGTCCTTTGTGCATTGCGACGGTGCAGAGAGGACGAAAGAAACTTTCGTCAGTTCCGACTCCCTTTCTTCCCTCTGTCCTTTGCTCGTCCCGCTTCTCCGGCTCAGCAGTCGGCACTAGCGTGTTGTCTCACTCGAGAGTTAAAGGAAAAGAAACTTCAGGGAGAGACATTTCAGCTGTCCAACTTTGGAAGTTTTCGGCTGAGACGACGCTCGGGAGGGAGCGAAACATCTTCCCTTTGCTCCGGTCCCTTCTCCTTGTCCCCCCCAGGAAAACTCAGCTTTCAAGTGTCGCTTCAATGCATGCTCGGTCATTCCCATGCTCGCTTTCTTCTCTCCCTCTCTCCTTGTGCCCTCTACTCGACCCTCACCTGCATCTCATCGCTTCATTCTGACGCTCGGCTGAGCATCACTCAACTTGACGAATGCCTCAACGGTACCGCTTCAACTCTGTACCGGCACTCGGAAAGATCAGTGAGGAGGAAAAGTTCGACATCATCAGCTGGCGCAATTCACCGATAACGTTCAGCAACAGTTCGACACCGGAACGATCGTCCTCACCAGACTCTGCTCACTCGGACGAACACCTTCTCAGTCGATACACAACTCCCTCTCGAAACAGTTCCATCTCGGGGCAAGCTCGTTACTTTCGGAGGTTATTGACGACGAAGAGGTGGAACAGTCGGGTATTCGCGTTCTTACTTTGCGTCGTAGCGGGGTGCATATTCTTTTGGCCGGAAGAGGGGCGGAATCCTCGGAAAGCGATGTGGGCAGTTCGAGGAGCGGCAGATTCGTTCAGACAGAAGCAATGTCGACTGTTTCCTCGGATTCGACGATGTCCCGACCCGTTTCGACGACTCAAATACGAAGACTCGACCGGACTCCTCGTTTACCCTGCGAAACTCGCCAATCCTTCTTCTTCTCCTTCCCTTTCCTCGCATCCCCCTCCTCCCCCTCAGCCTCATCCGATTCACTACCTCATCCATTCAGCTCAGACGGCCTGGAACGATAAGGTCGCTCGACAAAGTACGAATCTTGAACAAGCCGTCGCAGAATACAAACGGCGATATGGTCAATCTCCCCCTCGTGGTTTCGACCTATGGTACGACTTCGCGACTCGACACAACGTCTTACTCATCGACGAATACGATTCGATTCATCGACAAATTCTTCCCTTCGCCGCCCTCTCCCCCGACGTTCTACAGGCGAGAAGCGCAATGCTGCAGAACACGACTGGAGAGGAGGAATTCTGGTTACATCAACATACGATTACGGTCAAGATCAGAGAGGAGGGATTGAACGTTACCGCCGAAGGACCGATGACGAAAGTGAATCATCGAGCGGATCAATTGCTGGAACTGTTGAAAGGGATTTCGCAATTCTTACCTGATCTCAACCTTACGATCACCGGTCACGACGTCCCTTGGGTCACAATGTCGGGAGAAGCTCGAGAACAGCACGTCGCTGCAGCTCGCGAAGGAGAATGTAGGAGCCTCTTTCCTACTTTTCTTCCAGCGACATCAAGCTGATTCTCCTTTCCCTTGTCCACAGGGATTGACGATGTTGCCAACTATGCCGACAATTGGTCTCTCGAAGGATTTCAAGCTCTTTGTCCACCTGATTCTCCGATTCGCGCAAAAGGTTCGATTTACGAACGTCTTGAACCCGAACCATCTCAAGATATCTCGTTCGTTGGTTTCGATCATCGCAAGACGATGGATATCTGCTATTTCCCGGAGAATCAACCTCTTCACGGTTACACTTCATGGTGAGTTTCTCAACCCGTTTCTCTCGACGTTGGCTTCGGCTAGAGCTAAACTGCTCCTTCTTCGAGCAGGAATGGACCTCGACCTGGTCTCCTCTTCCCTCTCTTCTCCTGGACTTCCTCGACTCTCAACACCGACTTCCTTCTCCCCGCTCTCGAGCAATATGAGCGACCAGTCGGTCCCGATCCAGCTTGGAAGATTAAGAAATACAACAAGGCTGTGTGGCGAGGTTCGACGACCGGAAGTGATTTGACGATTCCGCACGCTCGAAAGCACAGTCAACGAGTTCGACTCGCTCGACGTGAGTTTATTCTCGAGCTACGTCTTCGCACTACTTGCTTCGATCACTCACGCTCTCGCTCTGCAGTTCCGCACTCGACCGGACAAATCACTCTGCCTCTCGCTCAACATGACGAACCAGCTTTCCTCGGACCCGTCGAAGACTTCACAGCGCCTGCTCAAGATTTCGCGAAGAGCTACCTCGATATCAAGTTTCAAGGTAGAGCTCAGCAGTGTGGCGATAAGGAGTCATGCGAAGAGTTCGAGAAGGACTTTGAATGGGACGGTTACATGTCGGAAGAGGAGCAAAATCAAGTGAGTTTCTTTCTGTGGGCGAGCCTGAGTGTCAAGCTCATCTTGTCGTTTCGTCAGTATAAATATGTCATTGATGTCGACGGAAACGGTTGGTCGGGAAGATTCCATCGGTAAGCTCACTTGCTCTTTCGCGTGTCCTGCCTCAAAAACTGACGACTCGCTCTTTTCGCGTTTTTAGTCTGATGTCGAGCAACTCCCTTGTTCTCAAAAGTACGATCTTCCCCGAATGGTACGCAGATCGTATACAACCTTGGGTACAGTGAGTAAAGTCCCGTTTCCCCCTCGACCCGAAACTGATTTACCGTCTCTCACAGCTACGTCCCTCTCAAAGTCGATTACTCAGATCTCTTCCCGATACTCGCGTTCTTCCAAGGCTCGCCTCACGATGGATCGGGTTCTCACGATGATCTCGCCGAAAAGATTGCGACGGCAGGAGCGAAATGGGCTCAAGGTTTCTGGCGCTGGGAAGATATGCAGGCTTATCTGTTTCGACTCGTCTTAGAGTACGCTCGTATCCTCAACAGAGATGGTCCGGGAAGTACGAATATGGACTACGTCGAACCTTCCGCCATCTCGTCGTTCTCGTGAAGAAACAGAAAAAGGAAAGATACCCATTGTTCTCCACTCTACTATTCCCTCTGCTGTCTTACCACGTCTGTCATGTCTGTCATGTCTTTCATACCCTTCACCTTCGTACCATGTAGCAGATCCCCTCATTTGTAGCCTTCCGAGGTAGGAGTAATAGTTTTCCATCCTGTTTTTCGCAATTTTGCATAGTATCTCTACCTCTGTGAGCAGTTTTCTCTATTGCTTGTCTGGCCTACTCTTGCCCTTTCGATGTCGCAAGCTCTTTACGGGAAGATGCGCCGAAATGAGATACGTTCCAACTTGCGAATGCGAGTTTTGCTTTCTTTCTTTCTACCTCTGCCATTCTTGGTCCTTGCTCTTCCACCTCGGCACGGCAGCTACCCAACACTTCAAGTGATACCCTCCACAACCTCTTCAATCTCAATCCGCTCTCAAACGCTCGAAAATCGACTTCATCAATTCCACTCTCGTCCGCCTCTCTCAAGTCACACAACCTCGCCGACGCAGCCAAACCTCGGTCAGCTCATCGAAATTCAACGCAGGAACCTTGTGACGTCCAGTGAGCGCGGTAGAGGGAGGCGAAGGAGGAGACTTCGTGCGGCCAAATCAGGTTTCGTTAGACAGTTGCTCGAGCCCTTTGCTGCGATCCGTTTCGATCATTCAACCTTCCTCGTGGCCGCTCTGTTCGCTGCTGGAGGTGTTTGCAAGCGGTGGTGAGCCCGACGAGGTTCGAGCGTTCTCCTGGTCTCTCCACCTCGGCCGACTCCCCGTTCGCCGCTTCTGCTCTTTGCTGCCGTGCTCAGTAGCTACAGAACCGAGGGAGGAGGAAGAAATGATCAGGCGAGGTTCAAACTAGGAGCAGCTCATCCCCCTCTTTCTCTCAGCACAGGCTCGTAGGACTTCGCTCCTTCCTTGCCCCTGAACTAGCACGCTGAATAGAAACTACGGATCGCCCAAGAAGGACCTTGAATGGCAAGAACCTTGCGGTTGGGTGAGTGGGGTAGATGTTTTTTTCCGCTGCTTGTTTACGTCTACTTTCTTCTCTTCCTCTTCACTTGCCGCCATCGACTCTCGAAGAATCGCCGACCTTCGCGGATACGTGACAAGCTGCACCAGAACCTTCATCTCGACAGCAGTTGGTCGACACCGAACTCAGCTCAACCGACCTTCCACAGCTTTGTCTCGGACTCGCA
The DNA here is from genome assembly GCF_050403485.1 of Sporobolomyces salmoneus. Lineage (NCBI taxonomy): Eukaryota > Fungi > Basidiomycota > Microbotryomycetes > Sporidiobolales > Sporidiobolaceae > Sporobolomyces > Sporobolomyces salmoneus. Next base: position 83,754 of record NW_027481106.1, read on the forward strand.
CATCTGTGAACATGCAGCATTACCACGATCGATCTCTACCAGCAATCGATATCTCAGCAGCGAATTACACGATGCAAGACGCAGCCAGCCCACTCTGGGAAAACAACGAGTCGTATCCTCCCACTTCCGCCTCCCTCCCTTCTCACAGTCCACCTTACTCTGCCTCGACTCTCCACCACCCGCGACTCAATGAACTAGTCTCGTCACCATCCGGTTTCGTAGCGGCAGCATCACCTTCTTCCCTTACGACCGAATTCGCTCCCCCGGTTCAACCTCGCGACTCTCCTTCCGAACCAAGCTCATCTCTCTCTCAAGACTTCTCCCCGATCAGAGCAGCGTATGGCGACTATGTACAAAGACCTCGATCTCGAATCAGCAGTTCCTCATCTTCCTTGACTCCCATTCCTTCCGACGCTTCGAGCGATAACGACGACGAAGAAGACGAGGAGGACGCCGAGATGGCGGCACCGGAACTGCCGAGGAAGAAAAGAAGTATTGAGGCGAGAGAAACGGGCAAGCTCATTGCTGACGGGAATGAATCGAAAGTTATCACGGCGATGAATACGTACATCAAGCCTGCAACGACCACTTTTATACACAAGCTCTACGGGTACGTCTTCAAGCTCACGACGAATAACTCTCGGACCGTTTGCGACCTTCATGCTCATCGTTCTTGTCTTTCTTCGCCTCACAGCATTCTCGAGGATCCGAACAACATCTCTCTCATCTCGTATGGCCGAACTCCTGGTTCATTCGAGGTTCACGATATCGTCGCACTCTCTCGAGATGTCCTACCGAAATACTTCAAGCATTCGAACTTCGCCAGTTTCGCTCGTCGTGAGTTTTCCCGATCATTCAGGCTTTCTCTTCCCGCTGCTGACGATTTCGAGCGGGGTGAACAGAACTCAACATGTGGGGATGGAGGAAAGAGTCGCGGTTCGGCGGTTGGATCTTCATTCATCCGATCTTTCGAGCTGGTCGTCCCGATTTACTCACTCAGATCAAACGAAGCGACGAAGCAGGGAAGAAGCGTCCCGAGGGAGTCGCCGCGCGGAAACGAAGTCGACCTCCTCCTAAGACCACGAGACCGCTTGCACCACCGCTCGCTCCAAGTCGTGGTCACCCTTCACTTTCTCTCGATACTTCTCGCCGCGCTTTCACTTCGAAATTCTCCCCTGCACAACATCAGTCACACCCCCATTCTGCTCCTCCCACGACTGGTCCCTCTCGTCGGCTTCCTCGCTCTCTGCACGTCCACTCTTCTGCAGACAACCTCCTCGGACCATCTCCTCCGTCCCCGCCTCTCATCTCTCCTCTCTTCAATCCCGACGGAACTCACTCGCGTCCCATCCTACCTCCTTCCTTCCTCGACGCGCCTCGACCCTCCCTTCGTCCGCCGATCTTCCGAGGAGCCGATGCAAAGCAGCGAAGACTCTCGTTCGAATCTGCACCTGACACACTCCGACTCGAAGAAATGAAGAAACGGCTCGCCATGACAACCTCACTCCTCGAGCACGTTCTAGATCGTCTCGGAGTCGACGAGAATCACGAGAGTGAGCCTTTTCCTGACATTCTCTTATGACGACCGGTGCTGAGCTGTCTTTTCGGCGCGCAGAATTCCGATCGTTCCCTTTCTACGTTTTCGATCCTCGCTTCCAGGATCCGACTTCCTCAATGCAAGATATCATCGCCGAATACGATGCGAGAAAAGTTGCAAGATCGATCCCTTTGAACCCTCCAGTTCCGCTAGCTTCGACCTCCGGAGCGACCGATCTTCATCATGTTCCACCTACCGACTATCACGCTTCGTCTTTCCCTTCGCCAGCGCTATTCCCCTCGGCTCAACAACGTTCTCGCGCTTCGACAGCACCGCATCTTCCCTACCATTTCGGCAATACTTCCAACAACGATCCTCGAAACGAAAACTTCGGTTCAGACCTCACGACGATTTCTCCTGAAGGTGAGAATTTAGTCGGTCTCGGCATCAGCCTCGAAGATGAGCAACATGGATCGACTCCTTACCCGAGGTTCGAAAGATCACGCGAAGCATCGTTCTCTCGACCTCCTCTTCGTCGACCTTCGACTGCACCTACGATCGAGAGACACGATACACCTACCCTCGGACCTTCTTCGTTCTCGCTCGTTGATTTCAGCATCGATAGTCACCCTCCGACTCCCTCTTCGTCGGCTTTCGCTCATTCTGTCCGTCGTGACGTTTGACGATGATACCCGTTTTCCCTCGCCTTTCGTCTTTCTATTCTGCACATAGTACCTTTCCCTCTTCGTGTTTATTCGTCAGTCACTAATCCATACCCCCTTCGCAAGCAAAATCTAATGCCTTGTGATATCGCAATCTCAGTTCCGGGCTTGATACAATCTCTCATGTTTTGGCCTCAAGCGTAACGCTTCGTGAGGGGAATACTGCGAATACACGTTGGAACTCTTTGCTTACGACCAATGATAACACAAAATCACAACAGAAAGTCAAAAGAAACCTTTTTCATCTTTCTCACCAAGAGAACCCCCCTGATCTTTAGAGCTTGCTCCTACCTCGGAAGATGGCTAGTACGGTAGTCAATACAGCGAAGAGTTTGAGGAGAGTCGAAAGGCCATATTTCGCAGGTCGTTTGATTACGGCTTTCGAGGCGAGCATGAGGAACTTGAATTTCTTGTCTATCCATAGCGACAGCGAAGAGGGAACCAATCAGTGAAGAATACAGGGTGATTGAGACAGAGAAGAAAGCTTACCTGTGTAAGGGGGGTAACGAGAAGCCATAACGGCGTCCATCCACGTAGGGACGTGCGCGAATGCTCGCTCGTGAGAGAAAGTATCGAACGATCTAGCACACTCTTCTAAATCAGTCCCTAGTCGCAGAGAGGGATGCAGAGAAGGACTCACTTCTTTCCGTGGTAGTTTCCGTGACCTGCTTTACCAGTACCACCGAAAGGTAGCCCAGGAATGAGGAAATGAACTAGAACGTCGTTCTGCACGAATCCTCCTGATCGGGTGCGTTCAAAGACTGCAAACGCAAATTCATCAATCTTGGAGCAGATTGAAGCGAAGCGAGAGAGAGAAACGTACTGTAATCCTTGTTCTTGGTCGATTGAGTGAAAACGTAGATAACAAGAGGAGTATCACGTCTTTGAATGAAATGAATCATGGCGTCCTTGTTGGGCATCGTCATGATCGGTAGAATAGGTCCGAAGATCTCATCTACAGGTCAACGCCGCGATGAGCCGACTGGCACAGGAGAGAAGAGAAAGAATCAAAGCTCACCAGCCATCAAAGCATCATCCGGTTTCACGTTCCTCACGAGCGTAACTTCAATCTTCCTCTCCTTCTCGTCTCTCTTGCCTCCAACAATAATATCCCCTTTGGTAGCGTCCAACAATTTCGAGAGCCGTCGGAAATGGTTGTCGTTGATGATTTTCGAATAGTTCTTGGATTCGATCAGAGAGGTTGATTGGGTACCGGAAGAAGGAGAGGGAGCAGAGAACTCTTTGAGAGCGCGTTTGAGAGCTTCGATGAGTTTCGGTTCGAGCTCGGGGGAACAGAGAATGTAATCGGTTCTGGGTTGAGAGGGAGGAGGTTAGCCTGGGAACGAGAAAATGGCTGAGGAGAAGCCCTGAAGACGTACGAGATGCAGATCTACGAGAACAGAGAATCAGAGTGTCAGTTAATCGTTACGGACTGGAAAGAGAATTTCCTCGACTTACTTGACCAGCATTCGAGAATTTCGCCCAAATGATCCTCCTCGCCGAAACATCTAAATCCGCGTCATCGAGTACGATCGCCGGACTTTTCCCACCCAATTCAAGCGTGACGGGCGTCAAATGTTCCGCCGCAGCTTTCGAAACGATTCGACCGACGTTTCCTGACCCGGTGTAGAAGATGTGGTCGAATTGAAGTTTGAGCAGAGTAGAGGTTTGATCGATTGCTCCGGTGACGCAACGGTAGGCGGAGGTGTCGAGGTATTGAGGAATGAGACGGGCGATGAGAGCGGCGGTTGCGGGAGCTTGTTCGGCGGGCTATACAGTCGAAGGGTCAGAGCGGAACGACACAACACAAGCAGTGGAGTGATCACCTTGACGATGGCGGTACAACCAGCAGCGATCGCACCGAGAAGGGGAACAAGGAGAAGAGTAATGGGATCTGAGCTCAGCAGCGAGAGAGGGGTTGAGCTTACTTCGTAGCATCATGCAGAGAGCGATGAGATACTCACAGTTCCAGGTTCCGATAATCAAAGCGACACCTCGATACGATTAAGCGAAACAAATCAGTTCAGATCCGTTTTCACACGAGGCAAGTTGATCTCTCACCTTTTGGTTCATAATACACGGTAGGTTTCGCCGCCTTCCACATGAAGACCGTCGAGACTTTCGTAGGTGTCGCCCATTTCTCGACATGATCATAAACTTCGTTGATTTCCGCTTTGACGGGGTTCAATTCGGCGACGATCGTTTCGAACGCGGGTCGACCGAAGTCGGTTTCGAGGGCTTTCACGAATGCATCTTCATTGTCTTGCTGTCGGCAGGAACAAGCGTTTTGGATTAGCTGGCGGACAGGAGGAAAGGGAGAGGAGAAAAACGACGAACGATGAGGAAACCAAGTTGCTTGATCTGATGCTTCCTCCATGAGACGGGACGAGTTACGCCAGATAGGAACGTCTCGTAGACGGCATCGTAGGCCTTAACAGCATAGAAAGAGAGGGTGAAATGGTCAGCATTTCAGGTTCAAATAAAGTGGGGAAAATACTCGAGAAGCTCGTCCCAGTACGCTCTCCCTACTGCACCAGTCCCATCTGTGAGTATCTCCAACTCCCCTCCGTCCCCTCCGCCAAGCAGAACTGCGACTGAGAAGTTTCCGGAGCGACGAACGACATTCTCTCCGTCTCCCGATCTCCAACCACAACGAGTGACAGCAGCGGAGTCGATAGGCTTACGGGTTGAATTTGTTCAGTCGGAGTAAAGTCCATCCTGTATCGTCGTTGTTGAGTGAGGAGTGAAGGTGGACGAGAAAGATTCGTCGTCTCCGAAATCGGCGACCTGGGGGAGAGATTTCTCGGAGAGCCCGTTACCCGAAAACATCCCCTGAAGCGAATCTCTTTTTGAATTTCAAACCAGCAGCAGCAGCTTCAGAATTAGAAACTGCGAAATTCGAAGGTCAAACTCGAAGCGTCACTCAACCGAACTCTTGATCAAAGTCGGCCTCCCTTCCTCCTTCTCCCTCACTTCCTACTCGACTGAACGACGGAGTATGGCGTTCCCTGATTCGCATAACGTCCGCCTGATCAAACGTCAATTTCGATTCATCAGTCCCGCCTTACTCGTCGATTGGATTGTCGTAGCTCTCCTCGGCCTCCTGTCTCATTACATCGAACGTCAATGGCCTTACGAACGACCTGTAGAACTTTATCTCAACAATCCAGATTATCAGTACGCGATCATGAAGGAACAAGTACCCTCTGGACCGGGTAGTAAAATGGAAATCTACACTTGGTACATTCCTTTGACGGGGATTGTATTGGTTGCGGCGGCGAGGAAAAGCTTTCACGATATCCATCATGGGATTCTTGGGCTGTGTGCGAGTCGAGCGATCATGAGGTTGACGGTAGAATTTGTGAGTCTTTCCCCAAAGTTTTCATTTTTCTCATTTTCTCGTTTTGAAGCTGACCTCTCCATTTCTCGCGCTCAATCTAGCTCAAGAATCAAGTTGGAAGATTGAGACCTTCGTTCTTCGCAAGATGTAACTACGACGAGACCACAAAGACTTGCCTCGCAGTTGGAGAACATGCGATTTCTCTTCTCAAAGATGGTCGCAAATCTTTCCCTTCTGGTGAGCAAACCTCGCATCTGTCTCAGCGCGTGTCGACTCGGAGCTGACTTTGAACTCGTTCATGATGCGTAGGTCACTCCTCGACTTCATTCCAAGGTCTATTCTTCCTCACTCTTTTCCTCGCCGGAAAGAACGGTACGCTCTTTGTCCCTCTTTCGTCTCCTCGCAGCTATCCGTACTGACTCCCCTCGCTTGTAGGAGCATTCGCGATCTCAACCCCATACCCTCGTTCAACTCCTTTCCAATCCCGATTCCTTCGTCTCTCAATCTGTATCGCCCCGCTCTTCCTCGCTTCCTGGATCTGCATCACCCGTCTCCAAGACCACTGGCACCACCCCACCGACGTTCTCGCGGGAGGAACGATCGGTTCTGCTTGTGCTTTATTGAGTTATTCGATTTACTACCGGAATCCTTTCTGGGTCTCGAGGACGAGGACGGGAACGGGAGGAATGGAAATGTTTGAGGAGGAGGAGAGCGAGGCGTTGAAGGAGTTGGGGAACCCGAGAGATGTTTATGGAGCGATGGAGAAGGATCCGTTAGGGGATATCTCGTTGGGAGATGGAGAGGAGGTTCCGGAGGGAGAGGAACAGACGTAATGTATCGCTCGACGTGCAGAGTCTAGTAGTATCATTCATTCGACGTATCTTTCATTATTCCGTATTTATCGTAGCATCGTTTAGACTTTTTGTTCGCTGTAGATCTGTCTATTTATCGTTGTACTCATCCATCTCTTGAGCTTATGCTCTCATTGTTCGACGCCCGTGTATGCGAGAACAGAATGATTACATTCGAGCAAGAGAGAGAGATGCAGCAGAATGCAGAGACGATGCGAGTGAATGTCCTGGAGATCGAGAAAACAGACTAGAAAATTTGAGATGCGCGAGAATGAAAGAGAAAGTGTGGGTATATTGACTAAAGGAAGCTTTCGAGTTCCTGCTCGGAAGCTGCTGGAGAATACGACACTTGTCAGGACTTCGTCTCAGATTTTCGCGATTCGAAGCGACTTACCGAACATTATCTTCGCTCAATTAGATCGAACCGTAGAGCTTACAAGCCTCAGTCCTCTGAGACGTCGCCAACGAGCTCGCTCCATTCGATCCAGCTCCGAGTTTGAGAACCTCGAGTCCTCCACCGTTCGAAGGGAGAGCGGGCCAGTTTGAGTAACCCGATGCATTAGGGTTTCCGGACCGAGTGAAGGCACCCCAGCGAGCTTGAACTTCTTTGACGAGATTCGTTTGAGCCGAGGAGAGAGAGGAAGAGGAACGGTTGAATACGACGGAAATATCGTCCCTACAATTGAGAGAGGGCTCGTCAGTCACGATCGATCTCCTGGAAAATGTAGGGAGAAGACGCACTCGTGTCCGACCTTGTTGTCGCATTGAGGGAAAGCGGCGGTAGTCGCAGCTTGGATACCGAGATCGAACTCGCCGAGGTAAACAGTCGATTTCGAGGCGGCAGCAGTCGCGAATTGTTGGTTGGGGCAGACCCTGTGCGATATACGGATGAGTATACTAGTCTCGGGCAAGAAAGATAGAGTTCGAGACTCACCAGTAGAAATCGGTTGCGAGCTGAACGAGAGTGCTTTCGACGGCCGTCGAATCGGCACCTTCGGTCGGGTAGAGGCCAGATTGGATGATAGCAGAAGCACGGCCTCTGAAGAAAGTTTCGATGATCTGATCATTCGTTTCGTCGGCGACAAAAGGGAGACTTCGATGTCGAAGAGAACTCGTCAGTCAAGATCTCAGAGACTGAGGCGTCGAGAGTGAGCTCACGCGGTAGCGACGGCGGGGCACCCTTCATCCTTGACCGTAGTGAAGATGATTTCCTTGTCGGTGTTGACGATTTGTTGACCATCTCCCGTAACGAGTTCTCCATCGGCAACGATGTTGAACGGTTCAGCGAAAGGGACCGAGTCACCGAAAGCACCCTTGAGAGCCGCATAGACGAGCGCACTCTGAGCTTGGAAGAACTCTTGAGGACTCGTGCGTCGCCAGAGGCACCCTGAGTTCTGTTTTCCGCAGATCGAGTTTCCGGCAAACGCGATATCGAAGAGGAAAGCGCTTCCGACAGCATTCGCGAGGGCAGGAGCTTGAGGAGAGTAGTCGAGGGGAGCAGAGTGAATGATCGCGCGTTTGAAGAGGGAAGAGGCGGAAGGAGTCGATAGGAGAGCTTTGACCATTTGAGCTCCGGACGATTGACCGGCGAGAGTGACGAGGGAAGAGTCTCCTCCGAAGGCACCGATGTCTTGTTGAACCGTTTCTGTCGGAATGGGAACAGGTTAGTTTCGAGCGCGAGATCGAGATTGAGTCGCGAGAAACTCACGAAGAGCGAGGATGACATCACGAAGTCCCATGTTTCCTTCAACTCCCCAAGGGTCATACTTGAGCCATCCGAAGTATCCGAGACGGTATTGAACAGTGACGACGATCATGTTCTTCAAAAATCGAGATCGCAGTCAGTTTCGCGTTTCGAGTTTACTTCCCAAGTCAATGGAGACGTACTTGAGAGTTGGCGAGAGCGAAGCCGTCGAGGTCCTTCGTGGAACCAGCCAAGAACGAACCTCCGTGAACCCAAACAAAGACGGGAAGTTTCGAAGTAGGTTGAGCGTTCTTTGGCGTGAAAATGCTAATCAACCGCAAAAAAGAGAGTCAGACACGGTCTGTTGGACAAGGGTAAAGTAGAGACTCACTTCATGAAGAGACAATCTTCGGATTGATTCTCGGGAGTGTCGTTACTCGCTTGTTGGAGACATGCTTTCGGGAGTTTACTCGCATCGTAAAGGCTATCGCAACGAGGTTGGAATCGTCGATGATGAGAGCTGCAGACTGTCAGTTGACCAGGGCAAAGTTGAACGAGGAGAAAGGACTCACCTGGTGAAAGACTCGATGGCTTCAGAACGGCGGAATCGTAGGGCTTGAGTAGGAGATTTGCCGTAGGGGATCGTGTAGCGATTTCCAGAAGAGCCTGAGTCGAACGAGAAGGGTCAGAGAGAGTACGAGCTCAGATGCGAGAAAGGGAAACTCACCCGAGTAACCTTGAACTTGTCCTTTCGAGGTCGAAACGATCGCGGAGGAAGGGACGGGACTCGCTTGACAAGTCAAGAGCAGTCCGAGCGAGACGAAGATGGATAGCAGTCGATGACAAGAGAGCATGTTGGGTGGAGATGGGATGGAAGGGAATAGAGAGGAAAGAAAGAGGAAGAGTCGTCTGCGTTCTTAACTTCATCGTCGAATCTGTCGAACAACGGGAACTCTACATCTCATACGAGGTTGTTGCGCGAAACCTTGTTCTTCATCTGGCGAAATCGAGTGAGACATACGCAAACAAGGGGAAAGGGGGAGGAACAAAGGGAAGTTTCACCGGTTCGCCTTGCTCGATCCGCCAACTCGGTCTGTTTACGGTACAGAAGGTTTACCTTTGTCCACTTGCGATGCGAGGATCTTCAGAGAGCTATGACAGTAGACAGCCGAAGCGTCGGAGACGAGCAGAGAGAGAGGATTTGAGCCGAGCTTGACACCGGGGCCGTTCAGGTAGTTCGTGGCAGTCGCGACACAGCCTCCTCAGCCTCCCATACCATGGTCGAGTCGTCGGCAGATGATTGTCGAGAGCAAACAAGATTCCAAGATCAAGATATCAAACTGATTTTGGCTTCGAACCTCTTCCTTCTCGCCTTCGAATACGACCAAAGTACGCCAGACATGTACAGATATCGAACAGCTCCGTCCCGGCCCATACGAAACGACTACGGCTTCGTTTGAATCAGCTGTCATCGACACCTCCCCTTCATTTATTTCCAGTTCCCTCTCACGCTCTCGACTAGCCGCGACTGGGTCCCTGTAGGCAGCGGATGAAACTAAGGCTCGATCTGCTCGTCTGATCGTGGTGGCTGCTATGTGAGCATTCCTCTCACCGTTGTTTCCGTGCTCTCTTCTCCTCCGTCTCGAGTCTTGCGATCATGTCCCCAGGGCATTCCATAGACAAGGCGGCTAACAGCTCGACGAAGCACGATCAGGAGGGTACGCGCTCTCGATGTCGGGTTTACAATTCTTCCTCACTCAACAGCACTTCACTGATTTCAGCACTGTCCTTCGATCGGTCTCAAGCCCTGACGCCTACCACTCGCTTTCTACCGGCCGGATACAACGGCTAAGCTCAGGAGAACGACGCTTCGGCTATGGTTTAATCGAAAATCAACGTTCGTCCCTTCTTCGGCGACGTTTTCTTCTCCCTCGGCTACGTCTCTATGAGCAAGCTCCCTCTCACGCACCCGCTCATCAACGCTAGAAACACGCTAGCGCGACCGTAGTAGACTTTGCTTCTCGAGAGAGTTCCCTCTCTCTTCTTCTCCTCTCAATACGAGATGGGATGGAAAGCCTCCAACAAGAACTCGTTTCCGGACTGAACAATCTTCCGCCCGATGTCAATCCTTTCGATTTCATCGACAACCTCCTCCTCGAACGTATATCGCCTGAACGACCTAGAAGCTTCGAAGTTCAACTCGTGATTTGCATGGCAGTGCACGGAGTGTAAGCGGTTCTCTCACTCAGTTTCTGTAGACGAAGAGCGCTAAGTCGTTTTGCGTGATCCAGCTGCGGTATTCTCGTTGTCGGGTCTCTCCTCGTTCGAATTTTCCGAGGCTCCTTTTGGCTCATTCACGTCAAATCGAAGAATCTCAAGCTGTGGACGCCTCACTTTACAGCGGGATGGTCGATTTGGGCTGTGATACTGGTAGTCTGTAAGCTCGTCGATCATGATCTCGTCTCTTCGGACTTGGGCTAACCTCTGGCGTCGGATCAGTCCTCGAGTTGGCGGTGTATAATGCGAAAGCGCTCACTTCGAACTTGCAGCCTGATTTCGCCTACTGGTGGACTTTCGCATGGGTACGAAAGGATCGCTTCTTAGTAGGGGAATTGACCGCGCTGACAACTCGATCCTCGCTCTTCTCAGATTCCCGCTTGGATGGGAGGTTTTTCAGCAGCTTGGGCGATCTCAGTTCTGCTCCTCCTCCATCTTCACAACAACTCTGGGCGTCACGTTCATCTGATCGAGAAGCTTGCACCCTTTCTCAACGCGCTCTCCATCCTCGTCCCGACTGTCTATCTCGCCATCATCATTCCTATCGCCCTTCAATGCTCTCGCTACTATTCTTCAGCGATCAGCGAAATCGAAGCGATACGAGACTTCTTGCATTCGTCAGCTGCGGAATACGACGGTCGTTTCACTCTTCTCGACCTTGCCCCGATGTTACCAATCGCTCAAACACTTCAAGTCGCTTACACTCACTTTCAAAAGTGGTTGAGAATCACGTTCGCTTGCTACGCAGGCTCTGCTGTCGTCCTCGTTCTCGTGAGTCCTCTCTTCTCTCGACTGGTGGTTTTGACTGATCCGCTCCTCTCTTTAGCTACTCGCAACGGTCGCCGCGCTATACGTCAGGATCCTTCGACGTGCACTTAATGAGATCGGGGACAACGCTACAGTCCGGGAAGACGGATCAGTCCATCGAAAAATTATGGAAAAGACTTACAACGTGAGTCCTCGCTCAGCGTTCTTTGGCTCGAGCTCAACATTTGCTTGCGTACTCAGAATCTCGTCATCACGCTCGTTTCTTTCACCACGCTTGGATGTGAGTGTTTTGTTGCCCGAAACGTACCGAACGAAATCGCAACTGACCAGCTTGCCACATGTCCAGCTATCTTCGCCGGGCTATCACTGTACATCGCAATTGATCCCGGAGTTTTGGTATCACCCGTTGCCGCCCAAGCTTGCTGTCTCCTCGCTTTGTGCGTCTTACTGCTCCAATCCTTCATGCCGAACCCGGAGCTAACACTGTATCTCCCTCCTCAGCTATTCTTTCGCTCTCTTCGGTCTTCCCACCTCCTTCCTCCTCTTCATCCGCTCCTTCGACCGCGCTCCCACCTCGACTCCCTCCTCAAACGCTCTCCCCTCAACTTTCACTCGAGGACGTTCCCACTCTCACCTCCCAAGCCTCTCACTCCCCTTCCGTCGCAAGTTCTCGAACGATTCGAACTCGCTCAAATCTCCCTTGCAGAAGGATGGAAGCTCGGACGAAGATAAATTCACGTCGTTACCTCGTGGCTTCGAAATCATCCTCCCCGCGACTCCTTCGAGGACGTCCGGACCTCCCTCATCTCTACTTGGACAAGGAGCAGAATCGGAGAAAGCTCCGATCGAATATCCTCCTCGCCCTTCTTCTTCGACAAATCGTCGTTCCCAACTTCTTTACTATCACGCCCGAACGAACAACGGTCGAGAATCGTACGCTTCAACTACGAATGCACTATGCGATTCGACTTCGACTCGAGCTACACTATCGGAGTTTGCGGCGAGTCCGAAAGAGAATGAATTTGCAAAGGCCATTCGAGATGGGGAAATCGTCGAGAGTGAAGGATCTCAAGCTTTTGTCTTTTCTCCTACTAGTCGGGTTGGTTGAATGTAATCTACTTTTCGTGATTGCTATCGTTCGAACAGGCAGGGAGAGGATCCAAGAGAGTGATCAAGAACGAGACAAGGTGACTACCAACGATGCGAGAGAGAGGGTGGGAAAGACGAAAAAAGATGGTACAACGAATCCGACGACGTAGAGAGACAGGACAGGTGTATGACCTAAACAAGAGAATGAAAAGCACAGTGAAAACCGAAGAAACGACGAAAAAAGTGTCTATGAAAGCTGAATCCTAGCGAGCTCATCCCTGTTCAAGCTCGTCTCTTTCTACTACCCGAGCCACCACCATTCCCTCTCTGACTCTCACCTCCCTCCTCTTCCTCGACTTCTAACCCTTCGATTCCTTCCTCCAATTCGACGCTCCCTCGTTTCAAATTCCTCTGTACCGTTTCGTCCGACTCGGTTTCTTCCGTCCCTTGCATCGGTTCCGGACTTCCTCTGATCAGATCCGGTGCTTCGACTTCTCCCAACATTGGTGCAGGTCGGAATAGTCCTCCTCCTCCTCCTCCTCCTCCTCCTCCTCCTGCTTGTTGAGCTGATGACGAAGCGGCGGGCTGAGGCCAGTTCCCGAATGAAGCGGGGTGAGGGGTACTCGTGTAGCTGTAGGGTTGAGATGAGACGGTCGATGCGGGAGGTTGTTGATTTGGGTAGAAAGGAGATTGAGCGGCAAGAAGATCGGAGGCGAATGCAGATTTCGGAACCGCGGTTGGCTGTTACTCAATGCGAGAGGTTAGTCTTCATCGATATAGCCGGGAGAGAGCATTCGAACTCACTTGGCTATCTTCATCTTCCTCACTTTCCGGTTCCTTTTCTCCCTCTGGCCCTCCTCCTTCGTCACCTCTTCTGTTGATCCCTTTCCCCAGAATACTCGCACCACCAGCAGTGACCAAACCAGCCTTCCTCCCTTCTTCCAAACTAGAACTCGTACTCCTCGGAATCGCAATATTCAACCTCGGTTTATTCGCATTATTCGAAGCATTCGAATTCGTCGAATCCTGTCTCGTCGGCGGAGACCTGTGACGATGATTCGATTGAGATGAACTTGATCTTTCTCCTACTGTCGTTGCTCGGGAGGATGGACGGGGACTCGAATAAGTTTCACGTTCGGACGATTGAGAATGTTGTTGCGAGTGAGATTGAGATTGATGGTGTTGATTATGGTGGTGTAAAGCGGCAGCCATCATTGGATTTTGTGCTCCGAACCAATTCGGAACTCCTTCTGACGGGGTTTGTGTCGTTGTCGTCGGTTGTTGACCTTGAGCTCCTCCTCCTCCCCCAAAGAAATTCGGGAATCCTCCTCCCGGTCCCATTCCCGCATTGAAGTAATTCAAAGCGGCTGAAGCTCCTGCCGAAGACGAATTATTATTCGAGGATGGAGAAGCGGAAGAAGTTGTCGGTGGTAGAGGAGGAGGGAAAGAGTTCATGAATGGATTCATCATCCCTGCTAATCCTGGCATCCCACCACCTCCTGGTACCGCTATACCTCCTCCTTGACCTCCTGGTGCTCCAAACATCATCCCTGGATGGGGTTGTCCAGGGAGGAAATTCGGGAATTGTCCGTTGTTCGTTGTCGATTGTGAAGAAGCAGATGAACCGGGAGTTGGGTTGAACAGTCCACCGAGTTGGAAGAGTTCAGCGGGGTTTGGAGGTGGAGGAAGAGGGTAAGGAGGGAAGAATGGAGGTGGTTGCATGGACATTTGCGAGTAAGGATTCGAATTCGATGAGGAGTGAGGCGGAGGAGGGAAGTTTGGATAGAAGGAATGTTGAGGGAGTGGTTGAGGTGGAGAGGAAGACGAAGAGGAAGCGGAAGTCGAAGCGATAGGAGGATACATCGTTGGAGGTTGAAGTCCTGAAGAAGCCGAAGAATCTTGTGATTGAGCTGAAGAAGAGTAAGCTCCTCCTCCTCCTCCTCCTCCTTCCTGATGACCGTTGACTGAAGACGCAATCGAAGAATGTCTCTGTTGTCTAGCTTTCGCGGCTACTAAAGCTTGTTTCCCTTTCCCTTTCGCCGTACTCGTCGAAGTCGAAGCTGGCGAGTTCTTCTCGGGTCCTCCGGTCGTACTCATCGCGTCTTCATCGATCTCTTCCTCTTCTTCTTCATCATCGTCGTCATTATCTTTCGAGTGCGAATTTGTCGGGACGGAAGCGGCCGTTAATTCTGGTTTCGTTGCGTAATCTGCCGGTCCTTTCTTCTCATGAGGTGGTCCTGCGTACTATTTCCCCTCCTTTCTCTTGTTGTCAGCTCGGAAAAGAGCCAGAAAAGAGAGAGAGAATAGACTGACATGAGAATACTTCAACAAGATCGCATCCAAATCTCCACTCCCAAACTCGAACAATTTCCCATTCGCATTGAACACAACCACTGCGATATCCGCCGAACATAAGACTCCCAATTCGTACGCTTTCTTGAAGAGACCGTTTTTGCGTTTCAGGAAAGTTACTTGTCGATTCCGATCGTCTGTGATCGGTGCGATTGAGATTTTACGTCGACCCATTCTCGAACTTCACTTCACTTGTCGAGTTCCGGTTCAATATCGAGGGAGGAGAGAGAGAGCGGATGAAGAGAGGGAAAAAGTGCTGGGCTAGAGCTTGGCGGAAAGGCTGAGAGTTTAGAAGTGGATGGGTTTGGTAGACTATTCAGCGGTACTGGGAGAGGATCTGATGGGTTTCGAGCGGGTCCACGTCGAAGGAGAGGGTCGGGATCAATCGAAAGATCAAGAATCTTCACGTGGGGACTTCCGGGAGAGCTGGAAACGGGCGAGCGAGGGCGTGTCTGCGTGATGACTGCTGCTCTGATGTCGTGCTGACCCGATAGGAGGTGATTGAAGGGTGTTTTGTCGGGGAGACGGAGATGGAGATGAGGAAGGAAAGGGCCGAGACACACTGGGAAGGTGAAGATTTCATCGCCCGAGCGAGTCAACGTCGACTGTCGAAAAAGTGCGGAAGCAGAAGGAAGAGAAGACGAAGTACCTTCGAAGATAGAGCTAGCTAAACCAAGGTCTGTCCTATTTTAGCCTCCCGTTCTATCTGCGGAGGAAAATCGAAAGGTAGGAATAGGTGCGAGCAATTTTAGACCACGCTCGCTCGAGGGGAAGTTCGAAAATTTCTCAGACCTCAGAGATGGACTTGCTCCCTTCTCTTCGATTTTGCTTCTCCTCACCATCTGCATTCACTCAGCACGCGACCGCACGGAACGATCCTACCGCCACAATACCACACGTATCCGCTTGAAGCCCAACGCTGTGCCGAATCCGACTCGCCAAGAAAGTAAACAAACAACTTCCTCGACGCGATCTTCACTCAACAAGTCCCTCTAAGACCTTCCTAGGAGATGTCACCACCACCGCCTGATCCGCCTCACGATGATCCCTTCTCCGCGTTATCCCTCCAACTAGTCTCACACGGCTACCTGACCCGACCCTTGCTCCTCTCCTCTCTCCTCGCTTCTCTCCCTTCCGTTCCCTCCTCATCTTCCTCCTCCTCCTCTTCTCTGAAGAAACATCAAGAATCACTCCTCCTTCGTGCGCGTTCCTTGGATCAATTGACGAAATTATTATGGAGTTTATTAGAGCGAAATCAAGAGAGTCGGGAAGAAGTGAAAGAAACTGTAGAGAGGGAATCTAGAGCCGTTATGGAGTTCGAGAGGGAGAAAGGTATGAGGGAGAGACAGGAGAGGGATAATAATACGCTCGCGAGGGAATTGGAGATTGAGAGAGCGAAAACAAAGCAAGTCCCGCTTTCTCTCTATCTGGACCCTTGCACGTTGAACTGATGAAGGGGGTGGTGACCTTGCAGGGAGCTCGAGACGAGATTGAAACAGGAACAGGAGAAACATAAGCATGTGAGGGAAGAATTGGTCAAATCTCGAAACGCTTTGCAATTCGTGAAAACTCAGTCGCTCGTACGTCCATGCCCTCACAGAGCTGGTAGGTAGCACTGATGCGGACATTGTCGTACCGTGACTATGTAGCATGATCAAAAGAAACGTGAACAAGAAGTCACTTCCCTACATTTGCGACTCTCTAAACTCAGTTCGACTCCCTCGACCTCCGACCCAACAACTCGACTTCAAATCCTCAACTCCGGCTCTTGTTCATCGCCTGTATCTTCCGCTTCTCCTACGCTATCGACTCTCGGCGGAAGTCGAATGGGAACAATCGGGAGAAGAAACGTCTCGACTCCTCCGCCATCAGCGGCTTCGAATGAGTCAACGGCACTCCTACAATCAGAAATCGAGTTATTGAAGTCTTCGCTGGAGGAACTCGAGTCGAATCGAGTATTGATCTCGAATGAGAACGTCGAATTCCGTCAATTCTTGGGAGAATTGGGAGATTGGATCGAACGATTACTCGAGGAGGAACCCGAATTGAACCTACTACTGTCTGAGTCACAGTCTGAAGAGGCCGACGTTGGAGGCGGTGACGAGGAGGCGGCAGTGGACCCGGAAAGGGAAGAAGCTAGGAGGTTGTTTGAGAAATTGAGACTTGCGCGAGAGAGGGAACAATCTGAACAAGTAAGGCTTCTCTCTCTCCACGTAGTCGACAGGATGACTGACTGCTCGTTCTTGTGCAGATCTTCACTCCGCCAAACCCTCATCTCTCCGATCCCCCCTCGCTCCTCCTCCCTCAGCTCGACACGAAGCTCTACCTCCTCCGACTCACACTCCTCTCCTCCCTCCGTTCGATCGAGCGTCGTTTATCCGCCGAAAAAGCTCAAAGTCGAGAATCGATCGAACGAGAAATCGAACTACGAGACGAAGCGCTCGAAGCGAAAAAACAAGTCGAGCGGGAGTTACAGGAAGCGAGGGGAATGGTGGAGGAGGGTAAGAGGATGGTTGAGGAGTTTACGGAGAGGGGGAAACCGAGGCAGTCGAGGTTGATTGGGAGGGACGATTCAGGGTACGAGCGACTTTCTCCGTTTTTGCTGAGGTGTTGCCGCTGGCTGATGCGTTCATTGTCGTCGTACAGGGATGAATTACCGGAAGAGATCGTGAAAGACCTGGAAGAGAAGAAGAAACAGAAGAAACTTTCGAAAACCGCCAACTCGAAACTTGCCGTACGTTTCTCGCGCTCGAAACAAGTATCTCGGTTCTATCCCCTGATTCTTGTTGTCGTTGAAACGTGCACAGACTGCCGAAATTGAGAAACCCTCGACTACTTCACGCCCTTCGATCCCCTCTCAGTCCGTTCAGGATTTCCTCGGTTCTTTGGGACTCGATACACCCGTCGCAAGCGGTGAAGGTGGAGGAGGGAAAGCCGCACTCAAATCGGATAAACTTACAGCGGCGTCGAAGAAATCATCCGGCTCTTCTTCTTCTCGAACATCGAGCGCACGGGAGAACGAAGGGAGGAGATCGAGTGGTAGTACGGCGGCGAGTGGCTCGAGCGGTGGGACGAATGCGGGTAGCTCGAGTAGCGGATCGAAGGCGGCGACGAAGGAGAAGGAAACGTTTAAGAAACCTACGATTCCAGCTCGATCCGTCTCGTCCTCAACAACAACAGCTGCGACTTCTACGAAATCATCGACGACAGCAACCGGAGGAACCTCAGCAGCACTCTCATCAATCTTGTCGCTCGCGATTTCACCTCCTCCGACCTCGGAACCTCTCACCTCAACGCAACTAGAACAATCGCGAAAGCCATCGACAGTCTCGGGGAAGGCGGTCCTAGGAAGTAGTAGAGCGGTGAACGGAAGAGAGAATGGGAAAACGAGGGAGGAAATGATCCGGGAGAAGAAGATGAGTTTGATGAGTGCGGCTCAACGAGGTGGGAGCAGTCAGGAGAAGAGGGTGTGACGAGGTTGGTAGAGTGCGAGAGAGAGGAGGGGTGGTGGAGCGTGTTAGATCTTCGATTTTCAAGTCTCCCCAACGTTTCTGTCTGTTTACGTGGACTCGATGATGACATATACTGATGTTGTAAGCTATCGATGCCGAGTAGAACCACGATATTGGCATCCTCGCAAAAGAAAAGCTCGAGAGTCTCAGCGTTTTGCCCAATTCGAGGAGTTTCTTTCTCCAGTGTCTGAGTCCTCGAGGCAACAAAGTCCTTGGGAGAACTGGAGAGTGGACTTGCAGCTCTCTGTGATCCTTTACTCGAAGGGTGAGGAGAAAGCTGTTAGAAGTGGTGGAGAGCGCTTTGAAAGTCAAACGCGTGAA
>NW_027481105.1:0-98477 GCF_050403485.1 Sporobolomyces salmoneus
ACAGATACGATTCGGCTTTCATCGGAACCTCAATCTCCCTCGCTTCGTTCAAGGAAGAATTCAGCTTGACTCTCGCCGACAAGACCGCTCAAGAGTTTGCCGCCATCTCTGCCAATATCGTTTCTACTTACCGTGAGTCTCCTCCCACATCGAAGAACAGCAACGAACAACAAGAGCTGACGATCTCGTCGGTTCGTTCTGAAACAGAGGGAGGATGTTTCTTCGGTTCTCTTCTGGGTTACCCGCTCGGTCAAATCCTTGGTCGTAAGATGGGACTGTTGGTCTCGTCTCTCATTTTCTGTCTCGGTGCTGGAGTCGTGAGTTCTCATCTCTGTTCTCGAAGGAAGGAGTGACTCACTGACTCTTTCGCTATTCGCCGTAGATGCTCGCGGCTGATGGTGCTCGAGGACTCGGACCGATCTACGGAGGTCGAATCGTCGCTGGATTGGGAATCGGAGCCGCCTCGAACTTGACTCCTCTCTACATTTCTGAAATCTCTCCCCCAGCGATCCGAGGTCAACTCGTTGGAATGTATGAAATCGGTTGGCAAATCGGTGGTCTCGTTGGATTCTGGATCAACTACGGTGAGCTCAAACTCACTCTCTTGCGTACAAACCCCAGAACTGACGCTTTTTCGATCGCTAGGTGTCACTCAACACATTCCTTCGTCTCGCAAACAATGGTTGATTCCTTTCGCCGTCCAACTCATTCCCGGAGGAATGTTCCTCGCTGGTATCCCCTTCTTCATCAAAGAATCGCCTCGTTGGTTAATTACGAGGAACCGAAGGGACGAAGCCGTCAAGAATCTCTGCTTCATTCGAAACCTCTCGCCTCAAGAACCCTATTTGATCAACGAGATGAACGAGATTGACGTTCAAGTCGAACACGATCGAACTGCCGTTGGAACTGGATTCTGGGCGCCGTTCAGACAAGTTTTCGGAAAAGGGTTCTTGTTCCGTCGCATGCTCATTACGACTTCTCTCTTCATTTGGCAAAACGGTACCGGGTGAGTTTACTAGTCTTCGCTCTCTTCCTTGCATCGGTGCTGATCCTCCCTCGCTCAACGCAGAATTAACGCAATCAACTACTACTCTCCTACGTTCTTCCGTTCGATCGGAGTCGCTGGATCGTCTGCTGGTCTCTTGACTACCGGTATCTTCGGAGTGATCAAGACCGTCCTCGCTCTCGTTTGGTGCTTCTTCGTCATTGATCACTTTGGTCGTCGAGGAATCGTGAGTCTCTTTCACCCCTTCTCGATTTCTGAGCTTTTCACTGACTCTCTCGCTCTTCGATTCGGTGTAGCTCTTGGTTGGATCGGTAGGAGGAGCGATCTCAATGTACATCATCGGAGGATACCTCGCCGCTGGAGCCGTTCCCGCCGTTCCGACCGGAGATCTCCCTCCTGGTGGAATCGCCGCCATGTTCTTCTTCTATCTCTGGACCGCGTTCTACGCCGTCTCATGGAACGGTACTCCTTGGGTGGTCAACTCGGAGGCGTTCCCTGGAGCGGTTCGTCAAGTCACTCAATGTTTCGCCGCTTCTTCCAACTGGCTTTGTGAGTTAACTCCCGTTCTCCCCTCTCTCACCACTCAACTAGAGCTAACTCTGCTCTTTGCTCGCTATAGGGAACTTTGTCATCTCTCGAGCGACTCCTACGATGTTCCTCCGAATGGGAAACCGAGGTTACGGAGTCTACCTCTTCTTCGCGACGATGCAAGTCCTCTCGGTACCTTACATCGTGTTCCTTCTCCCCGAAACTCGCAACATCCCCCTCGAAGAAATGGATCGACTCTTCGCGCAAAAGAACGTCTGGACCGCGAACAAGGTCGTCATGGCTGAATTGCGGGCCGAGTCAGCAGCGAAGACTCAAAGAGAAACGACGAGCTCGCCGGGAGTTCCCGAGGACAACAAAGAGTCGGTTGTCTGACGAGGAGGGTCTTACGCAAGGAAGTGGGAGAAAGTTATCACTTAATAATGTAAAAGGTTGTATCGCTAAGTTTGTTTGTATCGTCTATCAAAAGCAAGTTGCATCGTTGGAATCTCATATCATAAGCGGCGGAAGTACGCCATCGCATTCGAACGTTAACGACCATCGAGAGCCGGAGAGAAGACGGATCAAAGCTTCTTCGAAATCCGGCGACGCTTTTCGTTCTCCCAACACCGAGCTCTGGCGCCGCGACGTACCGCTCAACTTTCGGACTCGCTGAAGCTCTGCGACTCAGGCAGCAGAAGGGAGATAGGTTCACAGAATCGTTTATTCGTAGAAAGAAAAGTTGCAAAAGATAGCAGACAAGGATCGTTAACAGGAGAGGAGGGATTGGGTTTGTACGAGGATGGGATAGAGAGGAGCTCGGGATGTAAGATCCTCGAGCGAACAATGTTCCCCCTCTCAGTCGAAATAGATCGAACGCTTTCGAGAGGTGAGCGGAACGAGGTGCGATCCAAGAGAGGCTTCACGACTCGAATGTCCTGGTTTCTGTAGAGAAGAGGACGGCATCAGGCAGACGTCCATGCTATAGGATTGAGCTTTGAACTTACTGACTTCAACTCGACGACAGGTCGAAGAAGATAAACATTCTGCAGGTTTACCAGGAATTAAAGCGCAATTCGTTCGGTTGTGATGACCAGCGACTTACAGAACCCAACAAGTCTCCTGCACCTACAGCGAGAGAATCCCACTGCTTGAGAACATGCAAAACTTGCTCCGGAGTCGGCTAGGAGCTCGATGCGATCAGCAACGGAATCATAGGCCTGCAGTTGAGTTAACTCACGATCCAGAGATGCCATGCTTCAATCGGGATATTGCCGTTCGAGTTCCTCTTTACCAACCCCAACGTGTTGCGAACGATCGTCAACACCTTTTCAACTTTGTGCACCTCATCGAGGAGCTTTGCATCCGACGAGCCAGGCTTCCATCGTCCCTCTTCACCGAACATAGATCGAAGGTTCTGCGTGGCCGCCACAACATTGCGAGTTTTGCCCGCTAAATTTTCGATCTTCTTCAAAACCTCTAGACAGTGTTTTCGATACCGCTTACGCGTCGTGTCGCCTCCGTAGAAGTCGTCGACCTGCGTAGCCACAAGGGAACAGTAGCGCACCTGATCGAGTGTGAAAGGTGAGCGTTTGAGCTCGATTCGAAAACGAAAACGGAAAAAAGCTTGCAGCATATTCGTGAAACGTTGAAGGTCCGGTGACATCGATTCCGGCGTGATAAGCGATACTCTCGAGCGGTAGCTTGTAGTACGAAGAAGAGTCAGGAAATGGCTCGAGGTATCGGGCGAGAGAAACACGACTGACGATGTATCCCGTGAAGAAAAAGTCCCACGTTTTCGTTGCTACGGGATTCCACAGCCCGATGTGCTGCAGGATACCCTCGATTTGCTCTGCTACGCGCTTCAGGCGGTTCTTGTCGATCTCCATCGGTAAGACTCGAAGGCGGGTGACGATGTCTTGCGCCCAATGAACCGCAGGTTCTGAGTTCCCGAGCTTCTCGACGATCCTCTTCAGCCTCGATTCGATCTCAGCTGATATGAAACCCATATCAGCTTTGAGTTCGAGGCGGTAAATGTTATCCTGAAGACCAGATCCCAGTCAGAATGAGCATCACGCAAAACTACTACAAGATCATTGACTCACAGCTCCGAGAATAGAGGACGATTTGTTCTGTAGGTTGGTCCAGTGTTGGAGCGCCTGGCGGATCATCTCGACGTCCGGCTATATAGTCTGAATCTATCAGTTCTCATTTCGAAGTCCTCGAGACGGGAAGAGAACTACCGCTCACAACCCAGAGGAACCAGTATGACGGCGAAACGTGACCTTTCAAGAGCTTCAGGCAGGCTTGAACCACGGCAAGGATAGTCGCGATTCGACGAAGTTCCTCCTCCGAATTTTCGTAGCCTGGAATCGAGGATTGTCCGAAACTAACCTCTCGCTCGAGTGCACGTAGAGCCGGTAATTCGACGTGATTTCCCTTCGCGAACTGTTGAACCGTCTTGATTGCTTCGAGAACATGTTGACGGTGGTCGTTACTACTCCAGTGCCACTCAGGCTCGATGTGACTTGCCAAGAGAACGAGGTAGCGAACCGCGTTGACGTGAAACCAGCTTGAGCGACGAGTCCCAAGGGGGATATCTTGAGCTAGTTCTTCGAATGGCTCCTACGAACGCGTTCGAGAATGAGCATAAGACAACCGAAGAGGGAAATTTTGAGGATCGACTTACGATGATTCCGCCTGAGAAGAAGAAATCCACGCTTCCAACGTTACGCCCTTTCTCCTTTTCGGTCCAGATCCTTTCGCGCATAGCTACAAGTCGAGCGAGTGCGATCTCCGAACCTTCTTCAGACTCTTCATCCCAAGTCTCCTCGAACGCCTCCAGTACGTCCTTGGCCCAATCCTCTGCGAATTCCGTGTTGCCGAGCAGTTCGACGATCTTGTCGAGGTTCGTAAGGACTCTTTGATGTACGAGCGGCAAGGTTTTGACGATGTGTGGTGATCGTGAGGAGGAAGAATCTGACGAGCGACGGGGCGGGTTGTCGTGAAAAGGGGAGTTGCGATGCATCCTCAGGTAGTGAGAAGGGAAAGAGAAGAGGGAAGAGAGAACACGCTCAGATCTCAACAGATGGGCACGGATCGGGAGGCGCCGAGAAAGAACGGAGCTGTAAAGGTTCGAGCGCTGAACGTATCTCCGGGAGTTGCAGAGGTGGAACTTCCGAGAGCGGAACAATTGTCCAGAAACGACTGGTGTTCTTCTTGAAGTGCCTCGGGTTCAGAAACAGCGAAGTGAGCTTGGACCTGTTAGAACTTGGGACAGGAGCAGGAGTGACCGAAGCGAATGTCGAGTGACAGGAGGCGGTCGCGAGTCGAAGCGGACTTGGCACCGAGCTCGGTGGAACGATCAGCAGTAGGCTCGGAAGTACGGTTCATTGGCGAGATCGCTTGCTATACCCGCGAGAAGCGAGAAAAGAAGAAAGGGCAAAAGGTCAGTTTCTGCTTGCGGACACATATTGGAATCGAAATGAGCCAGACTCACAGCCTTCGTCAGAGCTGCTTCTCCTTCTCCTACGACTGCCTCTGCATCTGCCGTCCCTTCGTACAGATCGGCGAGGTGTTGAGCCAACATCGCATTCGCCCTCAATTCGATCCTTCCTCCTCTAGATTCACCGCTACTCGCTGAGGTGACTGCAGATCTCAACACTATGATCGATGTCGTCGTTAAGCGGTAATAGTCGGACCATGTCTTTGCGCATCGAACTTGAGAATTCAGAGATTGAGGAGGTTTCGAGAGAGAAGGGAGGATGGAGAGAGCTGCAGACCTGAGAGATTGAGCGACTGTGAGGAGAGCTATAGTGGTCGGTAGTGACTTCAAGAGAGGGTCTGGCGAAGGGAAAGGGACAGAGAGAGAGGGAGAAGAAGATGAGGGAGTTTGTTCATTCAATCGACCTTGGAAATTCGCGATCGAGTAACCATTCGCTTGGTCCATCTTCACGACGACTATCCGAAGGCGCAGAGAGTCGAAAGAGCGGTAGAGGAGGAGAGGGAAGAGGGAAAGAGAACCAAGCGAGACGATGATCCTCTCTCTGTCTCTCCTCACTCACTCTAATCGCTCGACTTGACTCTCAGTGAGTTCATGAGACTCCTCACTCACTATAGAAACGCGCAAACTAACCTTCTAAGTGGGAACAGTGTCACTTTCTGATCTCGATTTCCTTCATCAAACTCTCACCTCTCCCACCTCTTCCACAACACGAGAAGACTTCGAACACGCACAGAGCAATTCTGCAGCTGAGACAACTCCATCCAGTCGAAGCGAAGCCTCGCCCGTCGGACATTCCTCCCCGAATCCTCCTCCTTCTCTCTCTTCCCTCCTCTCCTCTCTCCAAGCGACAACTACTTCCTCAACTGTCGCACTCAACGATACAGAGTCGCTAGAAAAGGGAGGGGGTGAACTGAGTGAAGGAGATTTGGAGAAGATGCTCGAGAGATTGAACGAAGCGGAAGGAGCTGCAGACGATCTTGAAGGAAAACTCGATGGTCTGATAGGTAACCTCGATCAGATGTTGAGCATGTTGGGCGTAGATCCGAGTGAACTACTCGAGGAGGAGGGAGAGGAGGGATCTGGTCGGATAGAGGAAGGAGAAGGAGAGAGTACAGACCGGTAGTTGTCTCTTCTGTGTGCATTCAACACACGTATCGTTACCCTTCTGGTCTATTCTCACGTTAGAGAGGTTCGACTTCGATTCATAGAGAAGCGAGAGGAGCAATTGCCAAGGTTCAAAGGAAAATTGCAAGCGAGGAAGAGGAATCGAGACAAGGATCGCTAGCAGAATACGGAACAAGTATAGGTTGAAGGGAAGGAGAGCACTCGTGCAAGGACCGGTAAGACGGATGAGCTGATCCTCCTAGCCGAAGTAGATCGCACGTTGTCGAGTGTTGAGGTGGACCAGGTGCGATCCCAGAGACGCCGCCGGTTTAGCTCGAGGTTCAGGTCGAAATTTGCTGGTCTGTGATCTCGAGAGATGTCAAGGGGGTAGCTAAGCCATCTCGGAAGCAGGAAGACTTACTTCGCCCAATTGTGCCCGAGCCTCTTCGGTGCGTTTGTGCCAATTTTCGTCCGCGACGGCCTCCGCGAGCACTTTCGGAGTTGGCTGTGGATCAGATGGAGTTAGCACGGTTGAACTGAGGCGGAACTTAACTTGACTCACGATCCAGAGGTGCCAAAACGCACTCGAAATGAAGCCCTTCTCTGCCACCATGATCAACGTGGCCCGAACGGTCATCAAAATCTTCGCCATCCTGTACAGTTCTTCGCGAATCCGGGGCGCACGCTCCCGCCACCCCCGCCCGCGCGCATACCAGCGCTGGTCCTTCAACATTTCTCTGAGTGCCTCTGTGGCGTTCGCTACTTGCGACAGCTGAGCATGTCGAGAGTATCCTGCCCACTTGTTCATGACGCCCGGATCGCGTTTGATTTGTCCTCGATAACGCGACGCGGCATCTGTGCTTATTTCGTAAGAGAAATCGAACTTCGTCGCGACAAGGAAGCAGTAGGCCACCGGTCGAGCGTACAATCTCAGTACGTTTCGCATAGGAAATCACAAGAACATTGACTTATGGCACAATCATGAAACCAGCTTGGTTCAGGGTCAACGAGTTCGATACCTTGAGCGAGCTGTTCGAGTGGTTCCTATCAATGCAAACGTAGATCAGCCAGAAGCTCCATGGCTGAATCGAAAGATGTCGACTTACGATGATTCCCCCGGCGAAGAAGAAGTCCAAATTTTTTGCGTCTGGCCCTTCGGTGTTGATTCTTTCGTGCATAGCTACAAGTCGATTGAGTAACATTTTCAGGTTCTCTGCGCTTTCTTCATCCCAAGTTCTCTCGAACGCCGCAACAGCGTTTTCTGTCCATTCCTCAGCGGGCGCAATCCAGCCGACCGATTGAACAATCTGCTCAAAAGCCTTTTGGATATCGCGATACACGTGTGGCAATGGTTTGAGGACGTGTGGTGATCCCGGGGGAGAACGGCGAGAGGAACGGCGGGACGAGAGAGCCGGCGAGGGATGAGGTGAGGGCTGAGGAGGGGGGTCCCGAGGAGTTGGCTGATATTCATCCTGCGAGTAAGGTGAGAGAAGGAGAGACGAAGAGGATGAAGAGAGAGCAGGCTCAAGCCAACGAGAGGACAGGAACGAGCGTAGAGGAACGCGGGCGCCGACTGAGGGCTCGAGCGCTGAATGTAAGAACTGCGTGGAATTCGTCTGTTGGCCCGAGCGTCGTTGTCGTCTCCTGAGTCGATCCTTGGTCACTTGCTTGGTCATCAAGCATGCATGTAAGAGTGGGATGCCCAACGATTTGTCCAGTTTCCCACGAGTCGAACGGGTCGGAGTCGAACGTTCGTTCCGAATTAGCGACGAGCTCACCAGCGCACGATGGTTGAAGCTTGATCCAATACAAAACACAGGCAGATCCTATCGAGCGAGACAATAAGAGATTCGAAAGATCGAGTTAGACGTTAGAAGAGATGGGTATGTAAAGAGAAAGACAAAGACAGAGAGGGAAAAAATGGGTATCGATTGATGTTTTCTGGGTCGTTATTGCTTCGTTCAATCCGTTCGAGTTTCGGTAGTTCCACTGACTCGTACTCGATAGAGACAGGTATAAGCCGGTTCACCTTGGTTACTGAGAATCTTGACGACGACGACTTGAACCGGGATTGATAATTGTCGAGCCGCCGAAGTGACGGGGAAAGTTTGTATAGGAGAGACGGAAGAAGGGTCGTAAGTTCCAACTGAGAGTAAGAGATGATTCGGCGAAGGAGGAAGGGAAGCAGGTTCTTCTGCATTGAGGGCGTCTTCAAGCGAGGTCGAAGTTTGAAGGGATCGTTTCGCTTCGAGTTGTTCGTGACGGTATTGAGCGAGTTTGACAACGTTCTCTTGACCTTCGACGACCGCCCAAACTTCGAAATCTTTCGGTGCCGAAGAGACGTCTCCGTCGAGGGCGACGTCTCGAGAGATGTGTTCGATCGTGATATCGGAAGGGATGACGCGTCGACTGAGTTGAATTCCGAGTTGACCATGTTGTCCTTCGAACGGCCAACAAGATCCTGGTGTCGAATCGGGATGGAGAGCGGTGACGGCGGGTCGACCTCGAGGAGCTGAAGCGCCGGTGATCCAAGCGAGAGCGGCTCGAGATCGACTGAGAGGGTGAGGTTCGTAAGTCGGTGAGGTGAGGGAACGAATGACTCGACCTCCTGAAGTGAAGAGAGCGTAATCGGGTCGAGCGAGGACGTCTTTCGAGTATCGAAGGAGGGCAGAGTCGACGAGAGAAGTAATAACAGCCGTGACGTTTTGTCCATCTGTCGATTTGATCGTGAGAGGTCCGGCGTGGACTGAGGACGAGGAAGAGGAGGAGGGGGAATGTCGTGCAGAGTAAGCGGCGTCCTTCTTTCGCATTTCGTCCTGTTTCGCAACTTTCGATAAAAGTTCTTGACCCATTTGTTCGAAGTTTTCGTTCGCTTTCGTCTCGAAGTCGCGCTTGAGGAGTTTGATCTCGCGATGTAAGAGGTCGAGGAAAGTTTTCTTTGAAACGAAAGCGTCTCCTCCCGTTCTTCCTTCGAGGTCCGAAGCGATCCAGGACCGTAGCGATTCTTCGTTCGAGCTAAGGAAGTCGTCCCACGATAGAGGTACCGATGGAGTGTTAACGACAACTGGTTGCTGCTGTTTGTCTCGAGAACCGAACAATCCTCCTCCTCCTCCTGCAGAACTCTTCTTAGCGTCGAGTGCTTTCACTTTCGCTTCGATCGTTTTTTCGACCTCCTTCTTGTCGACGAAAGCGTCCTTGAGGTGTTTCCAGAACGTCGGATCAATCTCCAACCTCCCGCTCTTGTCGAGTCTCACTCCAATCTTGCCCGGTAACTTTTGCTCGATCGCTTCGAGCGCGAGTCGAGTAACTCGTTCCGACTTGAGACCGTCCGAGACTTCTTGCGAGAGTTTGTCGAATCGAGAAGAGAGCGAATCGAGGTCTTGAGAAGTCGAGGAGAAACCGGATTCGAGGGAATCGAGTCGACCGAATCCGTTTCTTTGATTATCGGAGAGCTCTTGTACTCTCTGAACGAGCCCTTTCAGATCGTCCTCAACTCCTCGGATCGCTCCCTCGACGTGTTGACTCTCTTTCGTTCGGTCTTTAACGAGTCGTTCGATCTGTTCCCTCGTCCCGGCGTGTTCGGCTCCAAAGTTCCTCTCGAGTGAGCGCAGTTGCGTCGAGAGTTTATCGAGTAGGGAATGATCCTGATGGGTCCGAGATCGGTCTGCTTCGGAAGAAGTCGAGAGTTTACTGAATGCCGATTCGAGGGAGGAGAGTCGAGAAACTAGTGCGTCGAGGTTATCGGGAGGTGACGACGGAGCAGAATACGTAGGAGGGGAAGACGAGGAGGTCGAGGGAGGGAAGAATGGTAAAGAAGCATTTGAAGAATCGGCGTAACTAATCTCACGAGAATTTCAGTACTCAGTTTCCGTTCGAGAAAGTATGAGCGAAATAAGACTCACCGAATCGCCAACAAGATAGCTACGACTCCGAAAGCTCCTGCGAAAGCCTTCAAGATCTTTCCCCAGTCCAACAACGGATCCTGTAATTTCCTCTTCACTCTTTCCCCCCATTCGACAACTGGTCTCACTGCGTTTCCACACCTCCTACCCCATACCCCTTCGTTTTCCTGAGCCTCTGCATCGTTCGAGTTGGACTGACCGAGGAGAGAAGGAGGAGCAGGTAATCGATTCCTTTGCCCATTCCTTCGAAGATTGTTGACGGGTGATCCGGGAGTCAAGGGATAAGCGCCAGATTTCGGAGCGGGAGTCATTCCTACGGGAGTATCAGGAGCTTGTCGAGGTCGGGGTGGTTGGAATAATCGAGCTGGAATCGAACTTGCAGGTTGAGCTTGAGGTTGTGGTTTTCTCCTTCGTTCCTCTTCGATCGCTTGAACGAGTCGCTCTTCTTCACTGTAGTCGTACGAGCTGTTCCTGAGATGAGATAACTCATCGATCGACCTCGAAGTAGAAGCGTCCGGGTCGGGGTGGAGTGAACGATCGAAAGCGGCGAAAGCTGGATCGGGAGAGGGTTCGACTGTCGAAGGACGATTCCTCGGCTGCTTGAACGGGGACAGGGAAGGGAGAGAGAGGGGACTACGTCGTTGAGAAGGAATCCCTCGAGATGGGCCAGCTTCAGGAGGAGTCGGTTGAGACGAAGGAGGCGAAGGAGATTTCCGTCGAAGGAAGAAGGAGACGAGTCCTCCTGGAGGTTGATGAGTTGGTGCTGGCGGAGTTTGGTCATCTTCCTCTTCCTCCTCTTGTTCTCTAGCTCGTGATTGTGATTGTGATTGTTCTGGATCGGGAGTACCGAAATCGTTATCGTGATAACTCATTCCTCCTAAATCTTCCTCCTCTTCCCCTTCACCTCTGACTTGACTCCCTTCCCTCGATTCGACACTCTCATCGCTCGTTCTCCTCCTCGTTCCCGACTTCCCTCCTCCTCGACTCGTCCGTTTCTTCTTTCCCTTCCCGTACCAAACTTCTCCGTCTCGAATCCCTCTCGGAATCGCGTCGACCCCCCCTACGGTTCCTTTACTCTTGCTTCTGCTTCGCCTTCGTCTCGAATCTTCCGGAGAATCTTCATCAGAAGAGGAAGTGTTGTTAGGGTGGAAAGAGGGATCTTGAGAGGGTTTATATGAGGGATCGACAGGTTTCGTCGATCTGCGAGGTCGTCGAGGTGGCGAGCGTTCATCTACTCAGAGAGTCACTCGATCAGTCACAAGCTGATCGAAGAAGCGAGGGAAGTAGAACGAACTCGTTGCATTTTGATCCTCTTCCGGTCTCACTTTCGCCCGTTTCTTGCCCTTTTTCCCATTCGTTACCGTCTCGTGTTCTTCCGTAGAATACTCTTCACTACTCTCCGTCTCTCCCGGTCGATGTCGAAACGCCGGATCTTTCACAATCGTCTTCTGCTCGTCACGGACCGAAACTCAGGATTGTCAGCTCATTTTGCTTCTCGGACCTGAATTCCGATCGTAATGACGAACTTTTCGTTTCTTACTCGCGCTACCTTCCACTGCTGCCGCCTTGCTCGACTCATCCCGTCTTCTTTCCCCTTGTTCCTCGTCTTCTGCTTCTTCCTCCCGTGCAACTTCTCGCTCCCGCCCGGTTCTCTGATCCAGCGGTGGGAAATCTTCCCTCCTACCACCTTTGATAAGTCCTCCTCCTCCTGCTCCGGTTCCTCCGATCGTAGCGGTTCGGAAAGCGGTTGCG
Organism: Sporobolomyces salmoneus; assembly: GCF_050403485.1. Classification (NCBI taxonomy): domain Eukaryota; kingdom Fungi; phylum Basidiomycota; class Microbotryomycetes; order Sporidiobolales; family Sporidiobolaceae; genus Sporobolomyces; species Sporobolomyces salmoneus. Next base: position 11,795 of record NW_027481105.1, read on the forward strand.
ATATTCACACTCGTGTTGTTGAGTGAACTCATCGAATGCGACTTCCGATAGCGTTAAGCCTGAGAGAGTGTCTTGTCACGGGTGTTGCTGCTGGCGTAGTAGAGCCGGGACTGGGAGTGCTGGCTCGAGCAACGGGTGAGGAGGGAGCGTTCGAGAGTCTTAGTTTCGTTTGTAAGTCGCTGATGGGTAGGATAGCGCGGTGAGGACCGCGAGAGCGTTCGATACTGTGCAGCAGAAAGACTAGGGGGCGAGCGGAAGATGAAGAAAGGGGAACAAGAGTTGGATGAGAAAGGGAAGGGAACGACGGGTCGAAGGAGGTCCCTGCGCGAGCTCTACTGTACGTCGTCCGTGATGACTACCAGCTAGTCGTTGAAGTGTTCGCCTTGGCTACTGACCAGGACAACGAGGTCAGCTGTGAGTCGAAACGGTAGATCTTGGGGAAAACAACAAACCCTCCGTTCGAGGCTACTCGTTCCTGTAGGCGCGTCTTCTGCGGGCCGAAGACTTCTTTGGTATCTCCGTGTGAGCTGGAAGTCGAGCCGGGAGTCGGGCGTGATGAGGTCCAGTGAAAGGTTCGCGCGAACGTCTCTTGCTCTCTACTCTCCCTCACCTCTACGCTTGATCTGTTTACTCACTCTCAATCCCTCTGAGGGTAGCTCTGCTCCAACATGTGCATCGTAAGTTATCGATTCTTCCTCTTTCTCACCTCGCTCCTTTCTCGAGCTCTCTCTCCTCATTCAGCACCGCAACTAGAGCTAACGATGTTCTCTGTGACGCTGTAGCACATCCTCAACGCTCAAGCTTCGATCCGAGCTCCCTGTTGCAAGAAATGGTTTGACGTTCGTCCCTCCTCCCTTCTCTCGTCCCCCATCCCCTCTGCCGTTCCTTCGCTCTCCGCTGATAAGCTCGTCGAGAGGGGTGTAGTGCGCAGAATGTCACGCCGATAAAGAACCCGATCATCCCTTGATCCGAACGACGGAAATGGCGTTCTTGTGTAAGAAGTGCAAGAAGGCGTTTAGGAAAGATATGACGGTTTGGGACGAGGCCGACGAGTTTTGTCCCCATTGCGATAATCATTTCGTGAGCTCTCTCGACTCTTTCTCCTCGGTAGACGAAGCGAGAGCCGGAGGGAGACGGATGAGAGGAGGAGAAAGAAGTTTTGGGTTTTTCGAAAAGTAGAAACGCACGCTGAGTTTCGATGAGTTTCGCAGATTATTGAGGCGAAAACACCGAATGCGATGGTAGGAGTTGAATCAGAAGATACTCGAGTGGATAACCGGTAGGTCTCTTTCCTTCGCACGAGAAAGAAACGATTTCGCTTTTCGCAAGGAATCGTTTCTCGCCATCAAACTCCCGCTGCCTCCCTGGTCCACAACGCTTCCGCTACCTTCATCCATCTACAATACTGCCTCTTTTGGGTAACTCGCCGCGAAATCCTCGTACTGATACTGATTCTTCGCTTTCGGAACAGAGCAATCAAGGATGACCGCATCCAAGGGAGCAAGATCGATACGAGTGATCTCGACGATTTCCTAGAGACACTAGGATGAGGATCATATGTGACTCAGCCCACTGGAGATAGGGATGGAGCTTAGAGCGAACGAAAACTGGACTTTTAAATTTTCGATATTCGCTGTCTCGATTTTGTTGATAATAAAACCTTGTTGTATACCTTATTCCCTCAACGTGTTACGCTGTGCCTCAAACTCCTGATGATCAGTTTGCAGAAATACGATCGAGTCGACGTCGGTCCCGGTCATTTTTCGTCTTCTCTCCGCTCTCTATCTCGATCACCCGCAACCGCCTCACTCGAGATGTCACGCCGAGCAGCCTTCGCTTCTCAGCTCACACAAGAGGACGGTACCCCTGCCCCTGCTCCTCCTCCTGCCGCTTCGACTCCGAATCAACCTCCCTCCTCCACTAACAACACCTCGAAGAACTCTCGTACCAGCAACAACAGCACACGTGGAAAAGGCAAACAATCTCGCACTCAGGCACGCCCTCCTCCCGCGGTCAAGATCTCCTCTCCCGCCGCAAAAGCAAAGACTTCGCTCGAAACTGCCGCGAACCTTCAAGCACTCGCGAAAGCCGCTGCCGATAACGCCGAACTGAATGGAGATGATGAAGATGAAGACGGGGAAGGAGGGAGTAACACGTGTTTCATTTGTGCGGAACCGGTACAGTATTGGGCTTTGGGGAGTTGTAATCATCGTACTTGTCATATTTGCGCGATTCGATTGAGGGCGTTGTATAAGAAGAGGGAGTGTACGTTCTGTAAAGTGAGTCCCATTCAGTTACATCGGATTGAGGGATAGAGGAGCTGATGAGCTGGGAGTGATGTAGACGGAATGCGATTCGGTGATTTTTAGTGAATCGGATAGTAAACCTTTTGAAGAGTATGATGCAGAAGCTACTCCATTCAGTGACACAAAGGTAAGCGTTTCCCCTGCCCTCAACCCGAAGATTTGAGCTGACAGAGTTGAGGAACAGCTTGGAATTCTTTTCGAAACTCGAGTTCAACTCGAAGATACTCTCTCTCTCCTCCGTTTCAACTGTCCCTACCGACCCAACTCCCTCTCCACCGACTCTCCCACTCCACCTTCTTCTTCCGAGTCGACTCCCTCCTCGTCTGGGAATGATCCATGTCCCCAAATCCTTACCGGTTGGTCCGATCTCAAACGACACGTTCGATCCTCTCACCATTCTACACTCTGTGATCTCTGCTGTTCCAACAAGAAGATCTTCGCACACGAACATGAACTCTTCCTGATCCCCGCTACTTCAATCCCCGGTCGTAATGGAAACAACAACAAAGGAGGAAGGGAGAGTGAGTTGGATGTGCACTTGGAGAAACAACACGCCATGTGTGGGTTTTGTAAGAGGTGGTTTTACGATTCGGATCAGTTGTATAAACATTGTAGGGAGATGCATGAGGAATGTTTCGTTTGTATGAGATTAGGCGTTCGACATCAATACCATCTCAATTACGATCGACTCGTGCGTTCTTCTTCCTCTTCTCTCTCCGCAATATGTTCCGTGACTGACAGATGAAGTGATGGGGTGAAACAGGAACAACATTTCAAAGATGCTCATTACCTGTGTCCTCACCCCGAATGTCTCGCCCAAAAATTCGTCGTCTTCGAATCCGAACTCGATCTCCAAGCTCACGCTCTCTCTGAACACGGAGTCGGATCGTTCGGACAAGGAGGGACGGATCAAAAGAGTCGGAAAGAGGCGAGGAGGATCGAAACGAATTTCGTTTATTCGACGGGGGCGACTGAACGTGGAGGGGGAAATGCGAGAGGTGCTGCGGTGGGAGGAAGGAATGGAAGGAATTCGAATGCGGCGGCGAGTTTCGTCGATCCTCCACCGAGACAAGCGTTAGGAGAAAGATCAGTACCGGGACTAGGAGCGGGAGGAGCAACCTCGTCGAGAAACAGAGGTGGATTCGGTGGACAACTCACGACGACGAGTGAGAACAATAGTGGAACGAGTACTCCTTCAAATGCTGGAGCGAGAGGAGGAGGAGATTCGGAAACTTTGGCACAACATGCTGGGTTGATGAAACGAGTTCAGGACGCCGTTGGTGGAAACGAAGGGAGAATAGCTGCGTTCAGGTTCGCAGGTGAGTCACTCTCTCGCCTGCTCGATGTTTGAACACATCTGACCGAGTTGATTGCACTCTCCAGTTCGATCATACCGAGGAAACGAAATGTCCGCTGTGGATCTCGTCGATCAACTGTTCAACATTTTCGATCAGAGGGTTGATGAAGCTGGATCGTTGATTCGAGGTGTCGCCGAGCTGTTCGAAGAGTTGGACAAACGTCAAGCCGTTTTACAAGCTTGGAACGATTCTCGCAACGAGGTGAGCTCAGATTTCTTTTCCTCCCGTCGAATCGAAACTAACGATGATTCTCGTCTGTTACAGCAAAACCAATTCCCCTCCCTCGCTCCACTCGCCCCTACTCTTCACGGTCAACCTACCTCCGCGAACCCTACCTCCGCCCGCGCTCTCGCCTCACAACATCGTACCCAACGCCCCTCTACGACCTGGGATCGAGTCGAACAAGCCGCGACCTCTCGCGGACCCGCCGCGATCCAACCTCGTTCGAACCCATTCCCCGCCTTGATGAGTGCGAGTAACGCCAAGAACGTCGTTGGACTCCGAAATGCCGGAGTTCAAAAGAAACGAGTCGTCGGAGGATCTACTCCTTGGAGTGCAGCAGGTTCTTCCGGGGCTCAAGCTCCAACTACTTCGAGTTTCCCGAGCCTCACTCCTGGTTCCTCCTCTTCTTCTTCTTCGACGACTCCCCCGCATCTATCGAGACAACCTTCCCCTGGATCGTTCCCTACCCTTTCTGGACTTTCCTCCTCTCGACCCTCAGTCTCCCCTTCTTCTTCCTCGTCGAAGGTCGTCGTTTCGGGATCTCGTAAAGCCCCTCCTCCTCGTGCTTCCTCCGGACTCGATTTCCCTTCCCTTCCGACTTCCTCGGCTGCTTCCGAAGCGAGAGCTCGAATGAGAGCGGCGTTACAGAAACCTGGGATGGCGAGAACGATCACGGATGAAGGGGTGACTCCTCCTGGAGAGAGAGGGGAAGAAGCTTGGGCTTTTGGAGCGGGATCGAACGACGCAGGAGGGCAGGGAAAGAAGAAGGGGAAGGGGAGACAGAAGGTCGTACTCATGAGTGGGGGACTCGCTGGTGGGTACTAGAGTGGAAGGAAACGTAGATATAGAACGAGAATTACTTTTTCTGATTCTTTCTACTCGCTCGCAAGAAGTTTGCAAAAATGTTTTTACGCTCTCCTCGTTTTCCTCGATCTGTCTCTCCGAAAGTCCTCTTGTCCAATTACGATTCATATGCTCTCAACGATCCATCTCCCATCCCACCACTAACCCAAACCCTCCCGCTGCCTCCCTCTTGACCCAAAATCCCTGTCGCAGGATCACAATTCAATCCAACAAACTCTTCCAACACCCTCACTCTCACCTTCTCCTCTACCTCCTCGCTTCCCTTCTCCGTGTCCGTGTCCGGATCGAGTTCGATTGAAGCTCTATACGGTAACCCATCTGAACTAGCCACTAGCAACGATTTCCCTCCTCCGTCCTGATCCCATCGCACGCTTCTAATCGAACTCCCTTCCGTCCTCTTCCATGTACACAACGGATCGATCTCGACCTGCGAGAGTTGATCGAGCCGACAATTAGAGGGGAGTCGGAAAAGCGTAATGGAACCGTTTCGAGTACCAGTCGCGAGTAATCGTTTAATGGGGTCGTAAGACATGGATTCGATCGAGCTGGAGTGAGATGTCTTGAAGAGAGTGATGGGAGTGGCGGAGACGGAGAGAGAGGATGAGTCGAGAGTGTCTGAGGAGGGGGAGAGGGAAACGAGTGAAACTGTCCCATTCGGGTGTCCGCAGAATGCGAATCTTCCCTCCAACACATTCTCTTCAGTAGGAGACATCGTTGAGATGACCTCCATTTTCGAGATCGGTTGAGACAATGTCCAGGTCTTCGTGTTCTCGCCGGTTGAAAGATCCCATAATTTGATCGTCCCGTCTAACGAGGCGGAAAGGATTTCACGACCTTTGTGATGGGTACCTCCGAGGAGGATGTGAGTTGAAGTAATGCGTTTCGTGTGCCCGAGGAGACGACGGGGTGAGGAACCATCCTAGAATGCGTCGAAAGTTGAATTTTCGTCAATCTCGAGCGGAAACGGGGGGAGCGAAAGGAGAGAACGCTTACGGAGACGGAGAAGACTCGAAGTGACATATCGGTACTAGCAGTCAGTACAACCTCATTCGAAGGGAACTAAGTATCACAACGAATTCACCTCAAAATTCGCTTAGCTCTTCTCGTCCTCGAAATCAGTCCTTAGAGCGACGACTCACGAATTCAACACAGGTGATATCTCCTACATGACCTCTCAACGCAACCTCTTTCCCCTTCCTCAATCGTTCCTTCCCGTTTCCCTCCACAAACTTGACCACTTCGACCACTCGACATTGTCCGTCCCTAGAACCGAGGACGAGTCTCCTACCGTCTGGACTAAGAGCGAAACACTCTATTGGACCGCTAGAGAGGGAATAGAACGAAGGGGAAGGGAGTTCTTCAGAGGTAGAGGAGGAAGAGGAGGAAGTTGGAGAATTCGAGAGGGTGGAAGGGAGGAGAAGCCTCGTCGCGGGAATTGAAAGCGAGTCGCAGGAGACTTCGAGTGTACTCTGAGTACGGGGACGTAGTCGATTCTTTCATCAGAAGCTTCGCAGAGCAATTGAGAGGGAGCAACTCACGGAATTGACGAGTTTGACTTCGAAATCACCCTCTTGAACTCGTACTTCGACTCCTCCCTCGTCCACATCGTCACTCTCCATGACTCGGATCTTCCCATGTAACGATTTCCCCTCTGCAGAGTAGAAGGAGATCCAGACGTTCTCTGCGGCGATCGAACCCTGAGGATTCGCGATATCGGCAAAGACGGACGAGGTTGAGGGTTGTAGCGCAATGTACGGCAGCGTGAACGAACCCATTGCTGGAGTGGTCATGGTGGGAGTGAACGGCCAGAGAATGAAATCACTTTCGAGCCGTTCGGGAATCTGATCGAGGGCTCCCCTCCTCCACCATACCGCGGCGATTGTCGCTGCTCACTATTCGGAACAACAGCTACTCAACCGAATCACACTACTGCCAGAGGAGACGGCAAAAGGTTCTCTCCATCGTCCCACTTTCCCCTTCATCACCACTCATCTACATCTCCCACGTTCTCTCCGACTCTTCTCTCTGAACCGCTCTATCTCAGGTTCGGATCAATCGTAAGTTATTCCGGATCACGCCTCATTCTTTACGTCGGCAAAGGAGCAGGAGACAGAGGGTTGGCATATGAAAGTTGTCTCGTTCCTTGATCCAATTCTCAACAAACCGTCATCACATAACGGCTCTACAAACAATACTCTCGCCAGCTTCCTCCTGCAAGAGGGACCTGGAAAGGAAAGGAAAGGAATTGCGCCTGGAGGAGAGTAGAAGAAGCGGGGTTGTCCAATCGAAACAAACTCGAATCCTCGGTCAACTTTCGGAACCCTCCCGACTGTTCGAGTGGTAGACTCGATCGAAGTGCAGGAATAGACCGAAGAGACTCAGACATACTAATCGGGAGGCGGAAGAAAGTACTGACTTTGACTTGTCTCTCTTTCGACAGATCTCTACCGCCTACTTCCCCTCCACTCCACTCACTCCCACAGAACGACCTCGTAGTCTCCAGATCCAAGCATCCTCGACGTTCTCTAGGACGACACAATGTCCCAGCCGACATTCTCTTCGACCCCCGTTTTCGCTCCTGGTCATTCCCATTCCTTCGCCCCTTCTTCTTTCTCCCAGCAACCCTCATCCTCGTCGACCTCACCTCATTCCCGTCCGCATCCATCAAAACTAACCGATCCCTCATCTTCCTCGACTCCCGTTCGTGCAACTTCTCCTCATTCCTCAGCCTCTTCCGTCGCTTCCACCGCTTCCTCCAGTTCCCCTTCCTCCTCCGCCTCTTCAACGAACCTAATGATGTCCAGTGTGTTCTCCACCTCAAATGACGATCGAGAACGCGGGAGGTCTAGCGGGACAAACCACAGAGGTTTGGGGAGAAGTCAAGGAGGGAGTGTTGGGAGTTTAGCGACGACCGTTAGTCCCGGTACGGACGCTATCAAAGAAGAACAAGAACAAGAACACGAGGACGATAGGGAAGGGGAATCTATGCAAGGAGTCGAAAGTGGTCAAGGGGAAGCGGAGAGAGATGAGAGGGAATCGACGAGGAATGAATTGGAATTGGAGGAGAGGAAACGGAGGGGAAGTTCGAGTGCAAACGCGGGAGGTACGGGAGGGAATGGGATCAATCTCTCGGGGTTGTCGATACGACAGGAGGATCGATCGAGAGGGAATGGAATGGAAGACGAGCAAAGCGGAGGACAGATTCGGAGAGCTGCGTCGACGACGATTGTTCAGCAGTCGACGATGAACGATCAGAAACAGGAGGAAGAAGTTTCACGGAATGGGAAACGGAAAGCTTCGAGAATTGGATCCACGAATTCATCGAACGCTACTCCTTCTACCTCTTCTCTCCCTACTCCTCAACCGACCCCGTCTAACTCGACTCCGGTCCAGCCGAACCTGAGTCAAACGAGCACGAATCACGTCGATATCGTTTCGTACCCTTCGAACGATTTACTTCGACTCCTCGCTTCCCTCCTCGAACAAATCGCTCAAGCGAACGACGCTAGAAACGCTCGAGTAGCGGCTGCTAGTGCTACTGCTACGAACTCGAACGTGAACGCTCCTTCAGACCCTTCAACCTCGTCGACTTCGAATAGGGATCGTACTCCTTCAGGATCGGCTCCTTCGTCGTTACCTTCAACTCGAAGGAATTCACTCTTGAACAACGAAGAGAGTTTCACGAAAGGTCGATTCGATGCTGCTCCTTTGAACTCGCCCGTCACGCCTCATCATTCTCGAAGACCGACGAAAATTGGTGGAGTTGGAGGACCCGGAATTCTCGATAACGCTTTCGAACGACCTTTATCGGAAGAAGCCGAGGAAGAGGACGTATCAATGATGCAGCAACAGCAGCAGCAACAGGAAGAGGAGATGCCTTTGACTCCAGGGGTCGATCTGTTACGAGAAGTAGGGGAAGGAGGAGGGGTCGAAGGATTCATGCCGAGTTTAGGGGGGACTCATCAACCAATGCCGTTGAGTCGAAGGAGGGGGAGTAGTTTCATCAGGAATAAACGACTGGATGAAGCGAGTAGTATGTCAAGACCTTCGACGAGTCGACAAGGGACCGGAAACTTCTCTTCAAACTCGTTCAAACCTCAGTCATCGACTCCGACTTCTTCGAATGAACCTTCCCCCGCTTCAAGTCGACGTCCCTCGACTACAAATACTCCCCAAGCTCACGGTATCTCTCCCGTTCCCTCTCCTCCAACAACAACAAACCCCCCCAATTCTTCCGAACCACCTCTAACTTCCCTCTTCTCAGCATCTTCCGTCGCCCTCTCCTCCCCGAACGCTACTCTCTGTTTCCACGCCCGAAACGTCCCCGCGATCTCTATCGAAGCTTACCTCCTCCGAATCCTGAAATACTGTCCGACAACGAACGAAGTCTTCCTCGCTCTCCTCGTTTATTTCGATCGAATGGCACGGATCGGACTCGAAGCTCAACGACTTGGACTACCGAGAGATTCAACATCCGGAGTTGGAGCTGCGCCATCAGAAGGAGAAGGAGTGGATTCGGCGACTCAGGCGATGGCGAGTAAATTGTTCGCGATCGATAGTTTCAACGTTCATAGATTGGTCATTGCGGGAGTTACGGTCGCTTCAAAGTTTTTCAGTGATGTCTTTTATACGAATTCGAGGTATGCAAAGGTGAGTTCAATCGATCGATGGTATCAGCTTTCCCTTCTCGCGAGTTTGGAGCTGATATCATGAGCGGTGTTAACTCAAGGTCGGTGGATTACCGTTACACGAACTGAATCAACTCGAACTTCAATTCTTACTCCTGAACGATTTCCGACTCAAAGTCCCTACCGACGAACTCCAACGCTACGCCGATCAATTAATCCTGTTCTGGATCGGTCGAAACGGTACTTCGAATCCTCCTGCAGCGGCCGCCGCAAAAGCTGCAGCTTCTTCCTCCTCTGTTCCTCAATTTCCTGCACCTCCTCCTTCAGACACGAACGGACAATCAGAACAGTTCAAAGTTCCTCCAACACCGACTCACGCTCCATCCCCTGCTTCTTCTACTTCTACTTCTCGTTTGACCCATTCAGCCGTGGCGGCTCACCATCAAACCTCTTCCTCTTCCTCCCCTATCGTTTCGAGAGGGTTCTCTCACACGACGACAACGGATCCCCGAACTCCAACTACCTCTTCTTCCTCTTCGTTTTCGACTTCTCGACCTCCTCCTCATGCCCATGCAGCAGCAGCACAATTGAATCGACCTCGTTCGGTGAGATCTCAACCGAGTAGTAGTGGGACTAGTGTTACTTCGACGATTACCCCTGGAACTCCTTCGACGACGAGAGGAGGTTCTTCTTCTGCTTCAGATTCGGACGATCGAGAAGACGAGGACGAGGACGATGAGGACGAAGGGGACGCACGAGTTCGAGCACGAGGGAGATTCGCCACAACTAGTGCTCGAGGAGGAGGAGGGAAAGTGAAGCAGGTGCCGATCAAACCGAGTGAAGATGGACATTATCACGATGGATGGAGTAGTAACGAAACGAGCGCTAGTAGTAGCAGGGATAGTAGTGCGGAGAGGGACGAGAGGGATCGGAGACAGGTTGATAGGAAGTTAGAGAAGAGGCAAGAGGATCAGGATCATCAGGATCGGATGCAAGAAGATTAATCACACTTCTTTCCCTCCCTCCGCGCTCCGAGTTATAGTTTTTTCGTTCTCATTATCGTTTTTCTTCTACCTTTTTGTTGCCACTTTTGCATTGCCCTTTGGTTTTCGCCTCAGCTTTATCCCGTTCTGGCTAAACTTTTCGCATCTGTTTCAATTAGTTAGTTTGAATTGTTTTGCAAACCCCTATCGTTCTCTGAGTATCTCTCTAGACCGTACCTGAGAACCGAGAACAGAAGAATATTACAATCTAGTACGGAGAAGAAATAACCCAAAGAAAACGGCAAGAAAGAGAGAGAGAAGAAAACGAGGTATAACAGAAGTTGCGGTTTAGAGGTCTAGGAACGCATCAAAATCGTTCTTGGCTGGAGGAGGAGGAGGGATCGTAGAAGCGGACGAAGGAGAGGAGGCCGAGGTGGAGGAGGAACGTTGGGAAGCGGGGAGGTAGTCATCGAGAATCGAGTCGAAAGCTGCGAAGGAGAATACAGACTCGTCAGCGAAGGACGAAAGGTCATTAGGGTGTGAGAGCTTACAGAACGGAATGACGACAGCAGGAGGAGCTTGTGAAGGAGTAGAAGCGGCGAGTCCAGTAGCGATCATTCGTCGAATTGTAGGGCCGTCGAGTTGAATCTGAACCTGGGGTTTAGTCTGAACGTAGCGAGTTCGATCAGTTAGCTCAAGTGCGAACTGACGAGACCTCGACACGTACATCTTTGGGAGAAGCGGCGTATTCGAGAGCCGGATGTTTTTGATGCAAGTTTTCCTTCTTGATACTTCCATGAGGGTTCCCAATCTTGCCCAAGAACGCCAACACGTCTCCTTTCGTCAACATTCCTTTGTGACCCGTAGCCTTGATCTCTGAGGTATCGGTGATTCCGGCGAGAGCGAGTTGGCGAAGAACTGAAGGGAGGAGAGGTTTCGAGTGAGTAGGGTGGGCGTGAATCGCGGAGGCGTGAGTCGTAGGAGTTTTCGGGGAAGGAGTAGGGGCATCGGATTCGGTGACGGAAGGTTTCGATTCAGAGGGAGAAGCGGAGGATTCGGAAGAGGAGGAAGAAGGGGGAGGGAATTCGAGGTTCGAGATGTCGTCGCCTTCCTCGGCGAGGAGAGCGATAGTTTGTCCGACAGGGATACCGGCGGTACCGGCGGCGACCTATGACAGTAAGAGCGTGCATAAGCCTGACTATCCCGAGAGATAATGCGAAATTGGCTTGAATCTGACTTACTCCGATCTTTGCGAGGATTCCATCATCTTGAGCCTCGACATCGACAGTAGCTATCGATGGAACCTTTGTGAGCTCGTGGGAGCTAGTCAGAATCGAGAAAGGAAGCTCACCTTTGTCAGTTTCGACCGTCATGAGAACGTCTGAAGCCGAGAATGCTTCTCCTTCCTTGAACTTCCACTCTCCGACGCTACCTTCAGTCATCGTAGGCGACATTGCGGGCAATTTGAACTCGGTGATGGCGGCATTGATGCGAGATTGATGAACTGGAGAGACACAACGAACATGAGTAGTCAGTGAAGAGCTCCTGATCGCTTTTGACTAACGATGAGTGGTACAGCGTCAGGGACCAGAGTCTCTTGGGGCTCTCTGACTGCACAGGGGCCTTTCTAGAGGGCTCCATCCTTTCATCAACGCATCGCATCTCAACTCCCGAATTCTCCTCTCCAAGTGCCCTCGTTTCTTCTGCCATCCACTCCATCCAGTCCTACAGATCTCAATTGGTTCTCACACGTTCTGGCAAGGGAGATTGGCGAGGTTGAGAGAGGTATCTGCGAGTGTTGAGAGAATGTTGGATTTTCGATCAAGTTTCTTTGCGACTTACTTTGACGACTGAGGGGGCGGGCGACTTGACGAGCGGATCGAACAGCTGACAACATCGTGCGAAGAGGCGGAACGATGCGAAGTGGACGTTGGCGCGATCGATTGGGTTTGTTCGAACAATTCATCGCGTTTTGGTTCTCCTCGCTCTTCTCACTTTGGCACTCGTTCCCGACGGACTTTCGACAGACGACATCAGTAGCAGCAACATCCCGTTTCTAGATCGCATACGAAGCTCTGGGAATAGCCAGACGCAGACGGAACAGAGTAAACCGATCGTCGTTGTGAGCCAGGTTGAGGCAAGGTGCAGTAGTACGGGAGGACGACGAAGAACGTGTGGAAGGTGCAAATCCAATTAGGCCAGAATGACGACGTCAGAAAGCATTGAGCTCGACTCAGTAGCTCGTTTCTTGTTTCGTACCCAAACTTGCTTCGAGCTGACTGGTTGCGATCAGGGGATAGGTTCTGACCACTTTCACCACGACGCTCGGACAAATTTGCGCCAGTGCAGGCGACTCTGAACCGCTTGATGCTTCGTCCGCATTCGAAACGCTCTCGCACATGAGTTTCTTCCGCTTGCTCTTGCTGACTATCACTTGCTCGCTGGTTAGGCTCGGATCGGCTTCGAAAGGATACTTGTACTTCAGCTTGAAGTCAGCTCGGGCCAACATCACACCTTGTCAACCTCGGGTGCTGAATCAAAGCGGAATCGAAACCCTTTCATCCGCCCAACTTTTTCTTTCCCGACCTCAGCTTTGCTCCTTCTGAACCCGCTGCGCTTCTCGAAAGACCACTTTTTACTCCTCGCCTCCAACGCCATCTCCTCACGACAGTCCCACTCTTTGATTCCTGGAGAAGCGAACAGCGCTTGAGCCTTCGCAGCTCCGTCGCTCCTCGGGGCCTGTCTTTTTCAACGCTCGTTCCTGTCGCTCTTCGCTTGAGCCTCCTTCCTCTTTGTCCTCTTCCTCTCTCCTCCTCTCGCCTTACTCGCAGGATGAAGATCGATTCGCTCCCGAGTGGGCCAACTAATCGCTCTCTACACGACATAGAAACGACCCTCAAACAAATCGTCAACTTGTTGGGCAACATGGAACTCGCACAGAGTTGGGCCAACGACGCTCTGAAAGCTTTCAAAGAAACTTGGAGCAAGAAGCCTCACCAAGATCACATCAATCTCGTATCGACTAGACTCGTCGCTATACGTCAAAGGATTCAGGACGAAACGGGGAAAGGCAAAGACGTTAAAAGTCGGGATTTCTTCTTTGCAGGAGGAATCATCGTGAGTTCGCGTTCAGATTCAGTCCTTCATTCAAGACTTGGGCTGACTCTTCATCGCATCGGCAGGAGCCCCTCGAGGAGATCGCTCGAGGCGTTGATCTCGTATCGCCTCGACCCTGCTGGCTTCACGGTCACGCAGTTTATTACCTCGTTCTCGTTTCAACCCAAGTCAATGACTTATGGCCCTGGAGCGACGAAAACCACAAGGAACCGAAAGACCGACGAAAAGTTGTTGTCAAGGCCCTCCAGGCGACCCAAAACCTTGTCAATCTACCGGCTCTAAATGATATCGAGGAACAGTTTCAAAGTTCAGGAGGTCGCTGGCGTCCGCACCAACGCACGGAGGTTCACGGTGAGCAATACCATCGGCTCTACAAGATCCTGGTCGTCGTTCGCGCGAGCTTGAGAAACTTGGAGCGAAAAGGCGTGAACCGATCCTTCTGGTATCTTTGGGTAGTGAGTGATACTTCTTTCCACCTGGAGAGGTTTGAGATTAATACTGATCGATTGATTGAAATTGTGCAGCCGAACATTGAGATGATTTATGAAGCGCTCAAGCAGTGGGACGACCTCGCGAGAAAATTGCCCTCGGTCCTCGGGACTGTGAGTTCGCTAAAGCTTCCAAATTCTCAGTAATCCTCCGTCTCTGTTTGTCCTTGTTCTGATTTCCAGGCTGGCGAGTACCGTCTCGCTATTCGAATCGACGTGCGTTTCTGCCTCGTCCTTTAGGTACTGGAATCCTGGACTGATCGATCTCTGCGACAGCATGGCGAGCGTCTACGAATTGGAGGATCCCCAGCTCCTGATGCTAGCGCGCATTTCGACGCATCGTTGTCGCACCACCTCTTGTCTTCGCGAAAGCGATCGATCTACTTCGGATAGGATGCAGCCTGATTGATACTTGACGTTGCCGGTATGTAACGGGACTCATACAAGGATCATCTTACTGTCGTGTTCGCAAAGGCTTGCCCACCTCTACCAATTGATGACCATTGACGAAGAATCGATTCGAAAGACGACGACGCTCGGGCCAACAGACGAATTCCGCCCGGTTCCTCTCTCTCCTCGAGGTTCGTGTTGCTTTACTCTCAGACTCGGATCGCTCGATTGTCTTTCTCCTTCCTACGACTCACTTCTCGCAAAAATGAGCGGCGGCTCACGAGCGTTTCCGATCGATCTCGATTCTTCGCACGACGACGCCTCGAAGTTTCGGATGGTGGACACATCTTTCGTGACGGACAAGATTCAACCGACCCTGAAGCTGATCGTTGACCTGCTCAAGGGACCGGAAATGGATGTCAAATGGCAACCGGCGGTCGAATGGCAAGAGGACATCGTGCAATTTCTTCGAGGATGGGTGGCGTCCGATCAGGTTGACGAAAAGCATCATCTAGAGGCTATCTCGGAGCAGCTTACTCTGCTCCTCGAGTCACTGAGGTTAGCGCCAGCGCATCTTCTCAAGACCTGGGATTATTTCTTCACGGGATACATCGTGTGTTCCTTCTCTGTCACAGAAAACATCGTTCGCTCTCTCTCTGACCCTTTACGTCGCAATCTCCAGCCACCGCTTGAATATCTGGCTCTCAAAGCTAATATCAAAATGAACAATCGCTCGAGGTTCCAGGGATGGGCAGTAAGTCTTCTTCCTTTCTTCATGCTGCAATCGAGCTGTGACGCTGACTCCTAACTCCAACAGGTGTACTACTGTTCGCTTGTGGCGACGCAAGTTGCGGACTATTCTTCGGATGCATCTGACAAGAGACGTATGCAACGATACCGGGAGCAATGTCGCGACGCTTTGGAAGCGATCAACAAGTTGGCGAACAACGCTCCGAACGTGATGGACGCTACTGAGGAAATCAGTAATTACCTCAAGACAGACGACAGTTGGAAGCCTCACGGTGACCATCTACTAGAAACTCAAGATCGTCGAGACGACACTCGCGACAACTTACATAAAGCTGCAAAATTCCTGGTGACCGTCCGAGCGACTTTGAGGTTGGTGAAGAAGAAGAACAAGATCCCGGTTAACCTTTGGCATCTTTGGATTGTGAGTCGAGTCAAAACGAGGTCAAGATCAAGATGCTGATTTGTTCGAGTTGACAGCCGAGGAAAGACCAGCTCTCGCATGCGGTCCACTCTCGGGACACGCTCACGCAAACGGCGAAGGTCAAGTTGGGTCTTGTGAGTGATCTTCGATCATGTCGTTCCTGTCTTGCTCTCTAACACCTCCTGCAACCACAGACAAATGAAGCAAGACCTGTAGAGAAAACTAGGAGAGTTAGTTGAGAGCCCATTCGTCACCCTCGTACTTAGCTCGCCATCACTGAGAATCCAACCCCTCTTCACAGGCCAAACCAGGATCAAGTCGTCAAGCTCAATCCTCGGCGGCGTCTCTGGGATCGCACCTCGTTCCTCTCAACTCTCGACAACACGCGATCTATTTCGGCTAAGGAGGATCAGCTCATCCGTCTCACCTGTTCTTTAACGAGTTCTCACCTTCCCTTCAACCTATACTTGTTCCGTATTCTGCTAGCGAATCTTGTCTCGTTTTCTCTTCCTCGCTTACAATTTCCCTTTGAACCTCGACAATTGTTCCTCTCGCTTCTCTGGCAATCGAAGTCGAATCTCTGTAGCGCGTCGATAGACCAGAAGGATAACGATACGTAGGTTGAATGCTCATAGAAGAGACAACTACCGATCTTTACTCTCTCCTTCTGCTCCCTCTACACGACTAGATTCCTCTTCTCCCTCCTCCTCGAGTAGCCCACTCGGATCCACTCCCAATAGACTCAACATTTGATCGAGATTACCTATCAGACCATCGAGTTTTCCTTCGAGATCGTCTGCAGCTCCTTCCGCTTCGTTCAATCTCTCGAGCATCTTCTCCAGATCTCCTCCACTTAGTTCTTGCCCTTCCTCTTCTACTGAGTCTGTATTGTTGAGTGCGGCAGTCGAGGAAGTAGTTGTCGCTTGGAGAGAGGAGAGGAGGGAAGAGAGAGAAGGAGGAGGAAGGGAGGAGGAACTTCTGAAGGGCAAGGGTTCGCTTCGACTCGACGGTGTTGTCTCCGCTGCAGGATCGTTCTGTGCTTGTTCGGGAGTCTCTCGTGATGTCGATGAGGTGGGAGAGGCGAGAGTTTGATGAAGGAAATCGAGATCTGAAAGTGACACTATTCCGGCTTATAAGGTTACTTTGCGCGTTCCTATGGTGATATAGGACTATCACGAACTCACTGTGCCTCAAGGCGAGCGATTAGAGTGAGAGGGGAGAGATAGAGAGAGGATCATCGTCTCGCTCGGTTCTCTTTCTCTCTTCCCTCTCCGCTTCTGCCACTCTTTCGACTCTCTACGCCACGAGACAACACCCACAAAGATGGATCAAGTGAATGGATACTCGATCGCGGATTTCCAAGGTCGATTGAATGAACAAACTCCCTCATCTTCTTCTCCCTCTCTCTCTGTCCCTCTCCCTTCGACAGACCCTCCCTTGAAAACACTACCAACTACTATAGCTCTTCTCACGGTCGCGCAATCTCTCAGATCTTCAGCTCTCTCCCTCCTCCCTTCTCTCTCGAAACCTCCTCAATCTCTGAATTCTCGAGTTCGATACGCGAAGATATGGTCTGATTATTACCGATTAACGACGACATCGATCATAGTGTTGAGATCCGCAGTCACCTCGGCGAGCAGCGGGGAGTTTCGAGGAGGAAGGATCGAATTGAGGGGGAATGCGATGTTGGCTCAACAACTCGCAGATCTGTACGAAGGGACGACAGACGCAGAGGCAGTCGTATCAGAAGGAGAAGTAGCTCGATAAAGGCTGTGAGTCTACGCCGCTCGGCCTGGAGCGTCTACTCGCGCCATCGACTTTCTCTTTCCTCGGATGAACAGCAAGGACACCTACTGATCGGTCGTTCTACGTACACTCTACTCTTCTAGCCAGCTCCAGGGTGACACCGTTGCTGCTGCTGGTCGTCGATTCTACCTCCGCTTTCCCTACGCCGTGCTATGCCCGCTTCGACTCGCTGTAACCTCTACTTACTCTGGCCTGTGCTGCTCTGCGCTGACTTCTGGACTCTCAGAGCTCACTTCATAGCTCGGCGTCTTCTCCGACATCCGTTTCAAGGATGAATCAATTATCCTCTCGCAAAGTCCTCGTGGGTTCGAGCGAAACGGTCAGTGGTCTTTGCTTCTTCTTCTTCTTCGAAGAGCGGTGCGCTGAAAAACTGCCGTCTTTGCTATTCACAGTCCATTGAGACGCGCCTCGCTCCCTATGGGGTTCAATCACCAATGAGGTATCGACGCAGGGCACGATCCCTTCCACGCTGGATCTCGCGCCTCGTCTTATCTTCTACTTGACGGGCGACAGGATCTTAACCTTCACCTTCTACCCTCTACCCCGATGAATACTTTCCCTCTTCCGCCCGAGTTGCTTCTCCTCTGTCTTATCAGCGTCGGGGACGACACATTTCGGAACGATTATCTCGCTCCTCTCAGCCTCGTTCATTCCTCGTGGCGATCTGTCGCTCAAGCTCTTCTCCCTCGGCAACTTGAGCTTGTGGATCCGACGACCGATAACTTAGCCAGCAGGAGAATGATAGAGGCCCTTGGTCGATGGCCTTTCGTGAACGTCAAAACACACAGCTTGGCGTTGCGAGGAAACCTGAAGACGTTACTCGAGGGGAATGGAAGGGAGCGGTGGATGGAGATCCAGGCACTCAAGTATGCTCCTTCTTCCTACGCATTGTTGGATCTAAGCCTTCTTGCGAGCCTCAAAAGTGAGTCTTCCGACGTTCAGTTTCCAGCAACCAAATCCTGACTCTCAACTGTCTCTCCCTAGATCTTCGCATTCTTCACCTGACAACCGGACTCATCCTACCTCTCCATCCCGCCCTCTCCTTTCCTCATCTATCGCATCTCATTCTCGGTCGGGACGTCTTGACGAGAACCGAAACCCTCTTTAACGAAAACTTCTTCCCTGCTCTCCGTCACCTCTCCTTGATCGAAGTCCGACCTCGACGTCCCCTCGATCGACTCCTTGGTCCTCTCCTGTCTCAACTCACGTCTCTCGCGGTCTACGAACCTCACGCCTCATCGCTCGAACGAGTTCTGTGCAAACTCGAGAATTGTCGACATCTCGCTCTTAATTGTCGGATCCAGGATCTAGAACAAATCGTACGATTCAATCCTGAAGATCAAGGTGCTCTGGCGGGTCTGGAGGATCTCCATCTCGAGTCGAACGGACGCACGGCCGACGACCTCCGAGAGTTGTTCTCGATGACGAGGTGCTGCGGAGGAGGAGGATGGGGGCTCGAAGCGAAACGAATCGTATTGTACGGTCCACGGAATTGTCCAGAGCGAGAGGAAGATGAGTCGGACAATCGATTTGAATGGAGGAATACGAAAATCAGATTCGACGAGTTTGATGGCAGATAAAAAAGTACTCTAATCCGTTGTCCCAGAGTTCTATTCCCGCTGTTGAGACCCTATTCGTATACGACCATCCTTTTTACAACAGACACTCTCTTTAGAAATAGATTAAGCTCAGTGTTTCTTAGCGACTTTTGATTCTTGCTTTCGTCCTTCATCCCTCAATGACTGCCATACCGGGAACCCTCCAATCTGACAGAAGACCCTCTGAGAATGCAACGAGAGTCTCGTCAATAATCAGCCGAAGATGCAGAGGGGAAGAAAGTGCGAGCTCACGTAGAAGAATCGAGTGAGAGGACTCTTGACGTTGTACCTCCTCAACAACGGGTTCAAGCACGCGAAGATCTCTGCGAAATGAGCGACTCCGAGTAACCCACACCAGAAAATCTTGATCGAATTTCCGATATTCTGCGAAGTTGGCGCGATCGAGAAGAGGGAGAAGATGGGTCGAAACATTGGGGATTGCCATCGAATGATATGAGCGATCGAAGGAGCTGGGGTGAGGATCAACCAGAGGTTGAGCGCGAGACAGAGGAGGATGGAGAACCAGGCTTGAGGAGAAAGGGATAAACGATCGATCTCGACGTCGCTGATTCCGAGTCCCTCTTTCGCTTCCCGGTGCATCTCTTCTAGTCGAACTCGAGCTTGACCCGTTTGCATGGGAGGAGTGAACTTGTAGGTCCAGGATTGCCGAGGAGAACCGTATTCCAAAGTCATTGATTCTGTCGAGAATTCAGTAATTTGAGGTTTCGAGTAGGCGAGGGACCGGGATCTTCGTCCAAAGTATTCGAGATAGTGTCTGTCAGACGACGAGCCGGATCAGCGAGAGGCATGAGGGACGGAAAAGGTTGCCGGTGGGAGAAATCACTCACCCGAGGCTTTCTTCATGGTCCTTGTTCATGTGCCTGCAATAGGGTACGAAGATCAGCTTTTATACGACTCTGCTCCGTCAGAAAGGGCTACTTGCGAGATGATCCTGGCAGCTAATTCGCCGAAAGAGATGAAACGAATGATCAGCTCGAGGTACGAGCGGAGACGTCAGGAAGCGAGAGGACTCACATTCGGCAGATGTTACGTCAGTCATAGCGTACGTATGGAGAAGTCCCGAGGAAGCTGAGTGAATAACAGAAAGTTGAAAGATCTCGGAGAATTTTCGATCAGCTCTTTCCTCTATCCATCCTCACCTAATCTCTGCGCACCGCCAGGGACGACTGCACAACGAGTGATGCTGTCGACCGTGCGGCAGCGAGCAGCCTGTCACTCCCCCCAGTCCTTCCTCCTCCTTTCTTCTTCAACTCGATCAATTCATTCGACTCCTCCCTCAGAACAACCGACGACAAGGCAAAGGATAGCGAAGGAGAAAGCAGCTGAACGGCATGCCAAGATCATCAGGAAACGTTCGATCAAGGAGATGAGGGAAGAGAGGGAGCAGGCGAAACAAGAGAGGGCTTTCGCAGAGAACTTCAGGAGGCAACAGGAGGTCAGGGATAAACAAGTAGCAGCTCGAGTGAGTTAAAGATGCTTCTACCGGTTTGAGGAGAGTATTTTGAGCTCAAGTGAGACCTTCGTTCGCTATAGGAAATCACTGAAACCGTCGCTCCATTCACGGAAGAACAACTCGAATCAATGTACCGAGGTCTGATAGCAGCCAAACCAGCAGAACTCGCCTTGAACGCGATCGAACAGTCGAAAGCTCCGGCGTTACCGGATCCGACGGCTCAAACTCAGGAAAGACAAGATCGATTGGTTGCGCTTTCGGAGAGATTGGACGAGTTGGAAGAACCAGGAGAAGAGGATCACGTCGGGAAAATATCGGGGACGACTTTGACGGAAAGGCTAAAAAGAAAGAGGAGGGGAGAGACCGAGGAAATCGTTGAAGAGGCGCAGGAGGAAACGCTGAAGCTCGCAGACTACTCGTCTCCCGCAGTATCACTACTCAGTAGGGTGGAGAAGATCGTTCAAGATGCTCCTTCGATCCCGTCAGCATCGACTTCGAATGCCGGACTAGCAGCTTCGTTGCCAAAAGGTTTACTCGCGAGGTCAGAATGGATAAATCTCGTTCTCTCTTGCGTAAGTCTACTCTACTTTACCTTCATCGTACTCACGAGCTGAACAGTATTTGTGCTTTCAGGCTCAAGAGGGAGACGCGGATGCGGTGATTCGAGGATTGCAAGCGATGGAGGTGAGCGATTCCTTCTCGTCGATTAAATACCATACCCCTTGCTCATCCTCAACTGTCGACAGGCGACTGTTCCTCTAACGGACGGGAAACTTATCGGAGACGTCCTCGCGCTCTACGCTAGCGAAGGCAAACCTCAAGATGCAGTCAAGCTGACCGATTTCGCTCGCAAGAGTGAGCTTTCCTTTCGTGCACATCTCACGAGATGCCAAACTGACCTGATCCGGCTTATAGACTCGTTACCACTCTCTGTGACGGCTCACCATCATCTCCTCACTTCGCTCCTACCCTCCCACCCAGAACTCGCCGTTCGTCATCTTCATTCGATGGAGGCTCTCGGTTACACTCCTCTTCCCGCTACTTATAACTTGATCGTCTCCCGACTACTATCTCCTTCTTCGCCCGCTCCTCTCGTCCGCAAAGGTTGGGATCTCTTCGCGCACTCTCGACTCGTCTCTCACCCGATCCCCTCTGTCGAGCTCTACGCGACAATGATTCAAGCCTGTTCGAGAGGTTCTCACCCATCTCCGGAACGAGCAGTCGATCTCTTCACCGAGTTGACCGACGACAATCGATTACCGCCGAATGAACTCGCTTTCAACGGAGTTATTCGAAGTTGCGCGAGGGAAGGTAGTCAAGAGTACTACTACGAGGCCTTGAGGTACATGAGGAGGATGTTGGACGAGAACGTCGAACCGAGTAAATACACGTTCCATGCGTTACTCGAAGGAGCGAAGAGGCATGGAGATTTGGCGAGGAGTCGATGGATGCTGGTCAAGATGGTCGGAGTCGGAGGGAACGTCAAACCGGATCAGAATACTCTCGGATTAGTGTTCCAGACGTATGCTAGTTATAGACCGGAAGGAGGGAAGAGAAAGGAGCGAGTCAAGGAAGTCAAGAAAGAAATCGATGCAGCAGATCGACCTTCATCAATTCTCAAACCGGAACAAGATCCAGCGAACGTTCCCCTCTCGACCTCGACGAGTCGATCAGAAGACGATGCTGGACCTCTAGCTCTCATCGAGCTCCTCGGCGAATCATCCCTCTTCTACCCCGGTCCCCTTCCTCAGACTTCCGCTCAAGTCCTCGAAGAAGCTCAAAATCTCATGCTTCAAATCGTATCTCCAACTGCTCTCGGTCTACCTCAAGGCGATTCCTCGACTACCTCAGCTCGTCCCTCGATGTTCCCGGATGTTCAACCTTCAACTTTCCTCCTTAACGCCTATTTATCGATTCTCAACTCTCATTCTCAACTCTCGGCATCTCTCGACTTTTTCGACAGAGCTTACGAAGTATCCCAAGTCGAGAAGAATCAATACAGCTACGAGTTGGTGATGAGACGATGCGAACTGGGAAAAGTCAATTCGGAGGTCGTCGGGAAAGCGAAAGGGATCTTCGAGGAATGGCTCAAGTGGAGTTCAGAGGTGTGCCCGGAGGTAGAGGAGCTGAGGCAGAGGAAGGAGGCTGGGGAAGAGATGGAAAGTATGGAAATCGAGAAAATTGGGAAAGTCGCGAAAGAGTGGGAAAAGGAGAGGAGGAACGGCAAGAACGTCTCGAAGATGTGGGGAGGGTTGATTCGGGTTCTAGCCAAGTACGTATACTTCTCTCCTCTATTGTCTAGTGATCTGTGAGAGACTGACTCTCGACCGCAGAGCTTATCAAGAAGACGAAGCTTTGAACGTTCTCCGTCGATTCGTCGAACTCTACCCCGCCTCGAACGTCGCCAACTATCGACCGACTCTCCCTCCTGTCCCTCAACCCGACAAGTCGATCACGCGAGTCCCTCTTCAGCTTTCCTCCTCCCTCTACCCCGAAACCGCTCCTTCCCTCTCCTCCTCCCTACCACCCTATCTCACCTTTGACGACCTCAAAGTTTTACATCTACGATTCGCAAACATGGAAGATAAGCCGGGGCTGGCGTTCGTCAAGGGAGTCTCGAAAGCGTACGAAGCGGGAATCGCACACTTTAAGAAATGGGAAACTCAAGCTCGATCGACTTGATTCGGTGTATCGCTACTGTTTGTTGTATCATTCTTTTCCTTCTCTCGCATTTTAGCATCGCAACTCAACAGTCATCGCAAGTATTCGCAACTCGCCCGTTCTCGTTTCGGGACAAGGAAGTGTCAAGGCTTTCTCGCTCTTGCACTCCCGCTCACGAACGGCTCATATCAGTGGGCGTAGAACGTCTTCGCTTCATTGGAAGAGATAGACGTATGAGGAAAGTGAAAATAATGTGATAATTTCTCGCGGACAAGTCAGAGCTCAACTCGTTTCTATTCCTCCAAATCCGGATGCCACGCGTTCCGGAAGAAGTGAGGTTCTCGGGTCGAGTGGTCGAAGAAGTTGTGCCCTGCGTGATTGATGGGAGAGTTCGCAATATGAGGAGGTGTGAGTCTCAGAGGAGGTGACGAAGTTCTGAGTGCCGGAGGAGTCGACGGCCGAGCATATTCAACAAGTTCAAGATGACGGTCTGAAGGTGGGGCGGTAGGTTCCGTAGGTCTCACGACCTGTGCTTTTCTCGATCCCTCCCGCTCAACAGGGTGAAATTCGTCGCTCGCTATCCTCGAGGAGCCACTGTCGACTTCGTTCCAGACTGTCGAGGTTGATTCCCGAGTCTGCGAGGAGGATACTATGTCAAGAAGAGCACAGAACCGACCAGAAGACGAGAACGAGGATTCTTACCTCCGTCGTGAACTTCTTGTTCTTGTTGTCCCACGTTCGTAAGGGTGGCGTTCGCGGCGCCTCCTGATCTCGCTCTGGACGCACTGTGCATTCACGAGCATGTCTACCCATTGTTACCCTAACATTTATGGAGCAATCAACATTCAGCTCGAGAAGATTTACCCTCGAGAAGACTGACTCACTGATTGATGACCACAAATCCAACTCTGCAAGCCAAGCAGGTGTATTCGCCGAGTCTCGGAATATGATACTCCTTGAAGTGACGTTCGAAACTACTGGTCCGTACAGTCTTGAAATAATTCTTGTCTCGGTATTGATCAGAGCTTTTGGCCCAGTCGCACTTGGTGCACTGCATCACAAGCTCCTCTCCTGCCCCGGGGACAACGGAATACATCTATCCATCATGCGAGAGTCAGTTAACGCACTCGTTCAAGTCCCTCATACAACTCACATCGCTCGGTTCCAGTGTTCCCAAGCGCGGACCAGATTCAACCTCCTCTTCTGTGGTAGGCCTAAACCTCTCACAGATGGCTAAGTGCTGTTTGTATTCCTGTAGTAGGGTGCAGATCTTCAGTGAGCAGTGAGCAAATGAGGAAGGGAAACGTGCCGGGAAAACCCACATAAAGTCGACGTTTGGCGAATCGGGACCCGCACTTGCAGACGTGGGCATCCGAGTCATCCTTGGTCCCGCCGTGGCCGCGAGTCATGGATTCCGGGTCAAAGGAAGAGGAACGAGGCGAACCTTCGGAGTCCAAGCGGTGAGAGTCTTCCTGAGCCGGGTTCGTTCATCCATCCGCGGCCTGCGACCGGAGAAGCGAAGAGTGTTCGAGATGCCTGCACGCTGGGAAGCGAGAGCAGCAACGGAGAAGGCTGAAGCGATTCGGAGACGTCTTTCCCTTGTTTCGAGGGGTCACGGCGTCGTTAGTCTTAATAAGCAAGTTTTTTGCAGGCGTCGATAAGACGGGGCGAGAACTATAGTATTGTCAGCGAGGCAAGAGTGTGTAGGGTGGTGTACGAGACAGGAGGGTTTCGTTCGGGAGAACATTCTGGTTTTGACGTCGAGATTCACTCCTCCGACGAGTCGGTATGCCATGCTTCATCAAAGTACGAATCGTGAGTCGGGTGTACGGCTGCGCCATGGTGCGGACCAGCCGCCGGAGAGAGGCGAGGGGACGAGTGACGGTTAGGTGAGAGACAAGGAGAGGCAAGAGGAGAGAGGAAAGGAGAGGCAAGAGGAGAGGCAAGAGGAGAGGCAAGAGGAGAGACCCCAGGAGTCGAGGGGCGAGGAGGCGAGGGGCGACGAGAGGGAGTTTGTCGCGCGGGAGACTTTTCGTTGATCTTGACGTTGGTCTTGAGAACGGCCTCGTTCCTTGCGCTTCGACGAGTAGGCTTTCGATGTTCTGAGGTCTCGGACTGGTGGGGACGCTTAGAAGGAAGGACAGACGAGTTCGTCTTTTTTGAGACTTTCTTCCTTGCGATCTTCTCCTTGACGGTCTTTCCCTTAACGTCTTCCTCCTCGAAGGGTTTCTTCGTCTCTTTCTGCTTGTTCTTGCGCGAAACGGGTTGAAATTCTTTACCCACCTCTTCAGAACCGGCGTCATTCTCGAGCGGTACCTCGACGTCCTCAGTCTAAGAGATGCGAACCATGTCAGTAAGGGCGTGAAGCCGAATGCGAGGACGTGAGAGGAAACATACTCTACTTTCGAATTCCTTCTTCTCGTCATCCCAAACTCTCAAGTATGGCGCGGTCAACCTCTCCTCGTCCCTTCCCTCCCGCTTCGGACAGCGGAGAAGATGTTTCTGTCGAGTCACTCTGATCTCCGGAAGCAGTGTCTCGTCAACTGTCGAGTACTTCGAGCAAGAGCAACTAAACTCACGGATTACCACCGAAACCGATTCCACAGAGTTTACACTTTCGCTTCTCGAGGCTCGGGATATGAAACGCTTTGAAGTGTAATGTCGCGGCCTTGTACGTGGTCAGCTTGAGCAAATGATACGACATCGAAAGGGATCGCTTGAAGCTCACCTCTCGTGGCCATTTCTTGAACTGTCCAACGTTATCACACTTGGTACACTCCACCACAGGCTTTCCTTCGGTTCCAGGTGAGACGATGCAAAGCTATACAGCAGCGGAATCAGTATATAAACAGACAGCAGCCGAGCCCTGGTGCTTGGAGGGTAGAAACTCACATCTTCCAACTCCAAATCCTCTAAATGGGGACCGGCTTCCACGTCTTCTTCTGTACATTCTGTCTCTTCGAATTTTTCACAGATCTCTACGTGTCTCCTCGTGATCTATCGAAGGGTAGAGTGTGAGCGAAACAGAAGTAAGGAAAGGGAACATGCTTTGAAAAACAGTGAACTTGCCCAGGCTCGCGACGAAGTGTAACCACAGATCGGACATACACGGGCATCGGGATTCGGTACTCGTCCAACTGGCTTTCCTGTCAAGACCCGTTTGCGAGGCATGTCGAGAAGTCGCGAATAAGAGAGAGGAAGGACGAGCCTCGTGAGCTGCCGAGAATCAGCCGGAGCCGTGTTTGTTCATCCGCGGGTTACTACCGGAGCATCGCAGAACGTTCAAAGCTTAGAAGACAGGTCGTATGAAAGAGAGAAGGCAGGAGATAGGAAACAAACAGGGAGAACTTTCCCAGGCAGCTCTGTTTGTCTCGACCTGTACCTTCGCCGTCCGTTTACGACCTCGCCTATAGATTATTGAACCGGCTGTATATACCTCCAGAGCTTTACAAGGTAGCTGGACACACCGATCAGAGGCAGGAGCAGACAAAGAGTGAGTTTGTTTATTCATCACGATGCTCGAACCCCTACAGCCCGGCGAGTGATGGATCCAGCGTTAGAAGAGTCTTGAGAGCTGCATGGACTCGATGAGGGTATCGATCAGCCCGTACAAGAGCAAAGGAGAGATGTAGAAGATTGATCAACTGACCTCATTCCCTTTCCCACGCTCCTTCCTCTCGTCACAGCATTCAGATTTACCGAAACTATGTCACTGTTCAACAAGAGTTATGCTACATCAGAACAACTAGAACTATCCCGAATCGCCGCTTCTTCTTCCCCTTCGGCTCCTCCTTTCGATTCACAACAACAATCGACTTCGCTCCTTCGTTCGACACGGAATATCCCTGCGGAACTAAGAGCGCCGCCATACAATCCACAACAAGAAGAGCTGCTCGCGGTGGAAGAGGCAGAAGAGGAGGTAGACCCATTTGGTCGGAGGAACAAAGCGGAGAAACAAGGGGAACCCTCACAAGCAGAAGATATTTTCGAAGACCACGACGCTTCAAACAGCACGAATAGTGCTACAGATAGCCAGGAGAAGGAGCGGAAACGAGCGAGAACGAGTCAGATTGGGAAGATGTTGTTTCCTCCATGTGAGCCTTTACGTCCCTGTCCCGACCTGCCACTGCGCTAACTCAATCGGGATCGAGGAAACAGCGACTCGATTGACTGCTACGACTGAAGGAGGAAGTCCAAAGACGAAACGACATTCGTATTCTGGCAATATTTCAACCTCTCCTCAATTCTCCCTCAACCCTCTCTCAGCATCGACTTCTTCCCTCCCTATCGCCACTTCTCGGATACCTACCCATACTCTCAGAGATTCTGCGAAGAAGACCCTCTCTCCGACGAACAAGCATCGACGAACTACCTCTCTCACGACGACAACTTCCTCCTCCTCTTCTTCCCATTCTTCGAACCCGAGTTCATCGTCCCTCTCCTCCCTCAACGACGGTACACTTCTCGCTCTCCCCCTTGCGAAACAACTCCAATCCCTCAAAGAGCGAAACCTTGCGCTCGCCCAATCCTCCTCGACAACAAACGCGAAACTCGTTAAAGCAACCGATCGAATCCGCCAACTCGAAGAGACCCTCTCTGCGGTCGAGTCAAGTCGAGCGGTAGATGCCGAAGGGTGGGAAGCCGAAGCGTCTCGATTAGCGCAAGAACTCTCCCTCCTCCAAAAACACCAACTCGATCAACCGAACGTCGGAGACCTTGAATCGAGACTCAGTACGGCTGAACGGAATCTCGCGGTTGAACAGTCGAAGAAGAAGAGGGCGAAGGAATTGATCGGGAAGTTGAAGTGCGAGTTGATCAATAGGAGATGGAAGGAGAAGTATGAGATTGAGTTACTCGAGAAGGAGGAGAGACATTGGGAGATCAAGGTGGTGGAGACCGAATGTGAATTGGCGATCCTGAGAGGTGAATTGGGGTGCGAACGTGCAGAGAGGGAAGAATTGGAGGTGAGTTTCGCTTTCTCGTTGACGTTTCTTCGTTCGTTACTCAATTTAAATTGTCCTCGTCGACGCAGAGTATTGTCGCGACACAGAAGAAACGTATCAGTGCGCTCACAGCGTCACGACAAGTCCTCCTCGACTCGTTCAACACCTCAGAAGAAACCATCTCATCCCTTCGAGTGTCGCTTTCTCAAACCCAATCGACCGTCGCAGAACGCGACGAATCAATACAAGATCTCAATATCGAATTGGAAAGTCTGAGGGACGAGCTTGAAGTAGCGAGATCGAAAGGCGGAGAAGGAGAGGCAAAGATTCAGGAGAAGAGTTCGAATCTCGAAGCGGAGGTCAAGGATCTCAAGGTATGTCGTCCTTCTGCCCCGTACGACGTCTCGATACTGACTCTCGTGCGAATTTCGTGCAGGCTCAACTCAAAACCTCGCAAGCGACTCTCAAAACCGCTCAGAAATCGGCAACTTCAACGACCTCCGACCTCGAATCGACTCGAGAAGCTCTCTCAACACTTCAAGCGAAATATGATGCGCTTCTCGCGTCTGCTAAAGCTCAACCCCTCGTCGCCGCGAAGGACAAGAAACGACCTCAACCCGTCGTCCCCGAACCTGAAGAAGAGGACGATGAGCAAGAAGAGGTCGTTGAACCTTCTCCAAAGCGGACAAAGGTCAAGGAGGCGAAACCTGCGCCGAGGAAGAAGAAGGTGGAGAAAGTTATCGATGAAGACATTCCTCCTCGAGCTGTCGAAAAGCCATCAAAGCCGACTAAGAGCTCGAAGGCAGTAGGGAAGAAGGTTGTTCCCGAGCCGGAACCGTCAGCTTCCGAAGCAGAGGACAACGTACCAGAAGAGGAGGAGGAAGAAGACGATGATCCGACTCCTCGACCCACTCCCGTTTCGCCTCCTCCCGCCGCCATAGCTACCGGAAAGAAACGGAAAGCTGCCGTGCTCTCTGACAAGACGACAAACTCTACGAAAGAGAAAGGAACAACGAGCACGACTACGAAAGTCAAGAAAGATAAAACTGGAGCGGGAGGAGGAAAGAAGAAACTCAGTCTCGATCTCAGTGAGGATGAGAGACCGGCCCCGAAAGGAAAGGAGAAGGAGAAGGAAGAACCTGCGAAGAAGAAGAAGAGAAAGTTGTTTGGGGATACGACGAAGAAAGGGTTTGATTGGCAAACTCAAATCGAGGTGAGTTTTTTTCGCTTCTCTCGTGTGGCACAGAAAGTTTTGACTGACTCGCTCGCTCTTCAGAACGCCGATGTCAATGGCTTAATTCCCGGTAATCTGTCGCCAATCAAGTTGGACCGAACAAAGAAGACTGGATTTTTGAATTTGGGAGGAGCGGGAGCGAAGAAGAGTATTTTCTAGAGGATTTTTTGTTCGTTTCGATACCCATAACTAGCTTATTTATTGTAGCTCGATTTGCTCACCCTGGAAGAAGTTGTATTGCATGGTTTCACGTGAGCTCGACGGCAACCAATTTAAAGCGAAAGAGAGGAGTCGGCAAATCGGTGTTTCGAAGACCGTTCTCCTTCTTTCTCTCGCATTCTCGGAATCTAGAGCATGAACATCTGAGGCTCCTCCTCTTCTTCCTTTACTCACATGCGTCTCTCTCCATTACTCTATCGTCCCTTCCCCTCTCATCAACTCATCTCATCATCTCGACTTCGTTCAACTTGCTCCCGCAACTCTCCTACCCCACTCGTCGCCAAACGCGCATTCAGCACAACTCCTCAACGAATGTTCGCTCTAACGCCTTACCGTCCTGAACAACCGCGTACTTTCACTCACTCGAAATCTCTCCCTCGTTTACCGGTTCCTCCGTTACCCGCGACGTTGGACAAGTATGTCACTTCGTTGAAACCTTTCTTGCTTGATCAAGCTGCGAGGGAAGGGAAGGATGAACGATGGGTCGAAGAGGAATTGGGCAAGAGGAGGGAAATGGCGATAGATTTCGAAGGAGGGTTGGGGAAAACTTTACAAGAGAGGTTGAAAGGTGAGTTCATATTGCAACTTCGTAGGTGTGCGATTGAGCTGACGAAGGAGTTGTTGCGAGCAGACGTCGATCGAATCACTCCGAATAATTGGTTGGATGACCATTTCTGGCTCAACGTCGCGTACCATTCGTGGAGGGTTCCTTTACCCGTCAACAGCAATTGGTGGTTGTTGATGAAAGAGGATATGCAAATCCCGGAAGAGTTCCGTTCGAGCGTTCCCGAAAAAGGTCAGTCGCCGCGAGAAGCAAACCATTTGGTTTACTTCTCGGAGAACGCAGCTGACATGCTCTTGTTTGCGAGCAGGTCAATTCACCGATTGGCAAATTCGACGTGCTGCAAAAGTTACCCAACGTCTCGTCGATTTTAAACTACGCTTGGATCGGTGAGTTTCGAGCCGTTCAAATCGAATCACTTCCTTCATTTGACGACTATCGGTTCTCACTCTGCGCAGACAAGAGATTCTACCCGATTCTTCCCGTGCAGGTCCGTTCGAGATGCACCAATACTCTAGGTGAACTCTCATTTCCCTTTCTTTCTGAGTGTCCTGACTCCTCTCCCTCTCCCCCTTTCGCCTGTTTCCCTCTCCTTTCCTTTTCGTTGTTCTTTCCCGTTCCCTGTCCTGGCCCTTTCACGTTCTTGGGATACGGGAACTGATGGACTCTCCTAGGTCGTTCGCAACGTTATTGGTTCGCCCACAGAGTATTCGGTGTCACTCGACTCCCTCGTCATCCTTCCGACACTCTCGTTCATTCCCCTCATCCTCACCCTGCGAAACATATCGTCGTGATGGCGAACGATCATTTCTATTCCCTCGACGTCGTTTCCTCCACCGGTGGAGGAGAAACTGGGATCAGTCCTCAAGAACTCGAAAAGGGACTTTGGGGGATCGCTCAAGATGCGATGAGTCGTGGTCCGGCGGAAACGTCCATCGGTGTATTGTCGGGGGACGATCGAGATAGTTGGACTTTGGCAAGGGAACATTTACTCGCTCTTTCCCCGAAGAATCGACAATCAATCACGAAGATTGAAGATTCTCTCTTTGTCCTTTCTCTCGATTCATACACTCTCAAATCCCCTTCTTTCAGAACTTCCTACTCTGACCCTTCCAAACCCTCGACGGATCTCGACGCCCATATTAGAAACGCTTCGACGGCAGGAGGATCGGGTAAGAACAGATGGTGGGATAAAGCGGTTGGGATTCACGTAGAAAGTAACGGAAGGGCTAGTATGGTTGGGGAACATTCTCCTTGCGATGCGTTGATTCCTTCGATCGTTTGTGATTATGCACTTGCCGAGGATTTGGATCCGACGACACCGAGTCAGAGGGAGAAAGCTGGGGAGGCTGAAGGACCGTTTGAATGGGTTACGGATGAGAAAGTGAAGGAGATGGCGGAGAAAGCGACGGAAACGGTGGAAGGGATCGCGAAGGATAGTGAAGGGAGAATGTTGTGGTTCGATGAGTACGGAGCGGGGTGGATCAAGAACGTCGGTTAGTTTTCGTTTTTCTTTCCTCCTTCGATTTTGATCCGAGCTCACAGAGACTCTTGCAGGTAAACATTCTCCCGATGCTTACTTGCAAATGGCTCTCCAACTCGCGTTCCACAAGACTCACAACCGACCAACGGCGACCTACGAAACTGCTTCTACTCGACTCTTCTCTCGCGGCAGGACCGAAGTTATCCGAACCTTCAGCGAAGCCACTTGGAAGTGGGTCAAAGCTATGAGGGAAGGAAATACCGATGTGAGTCGTTGTTCGCGCTCAGCAAACTGTCACCTGTTGCTGACGCAAATTTCGTGCTCACATGATAGCCGAAAACTCTCTACGCACTCCTCTCCGCCGCAACGAAGAACCACAACACACTCACCCGCGAGTCCTCGACCGGTCGCGGGATCGATCGTCATTTGATGGGACTCCGACTCCTCCTCCGTCCCGATTTGAAAGAGTCTCACCCGTTGTTCGAGGATGAATTGTTTGGGAAGAGTCAGGAATGGGTATTGAGTACGAGTGGGTTGAGTGCGGGGGATAGGTTCTATGGGACTGGGTTCGGAGCGGTTTATCCGAATGGGTACGGAATCAATTGTAACTCCTCTCTCACTCCCTTCTCCCTCCTTTCGTTCCTCTCGGCTGATGGGTGAGTTGGGACAGATCTCGCGGGAGATAAACTCGTCAAATTCGGGATCGAATCGAAAGTCTCGAACCCGGAAACTTCTACCGAAACGTTCAGAGAAAACTTGGTACAAGCTTTGAGGGAAATGAGGGAAGTTTGCGAGAAAGGGATTCCTCCTCCTCCCTCTCCAGCTGCTGAAGGTGAGAAGCCCAAGTTGTAGGCATACGGTTCTGGGTCGGTAGTTCGGCGGGCAGTAGCTCTTCGTATTCAGTATTTACCACGAGATTCTCAGACAGATTCAAAGTTTTGTATGCAGTTTATACCTTTTCTCGTCGTTTCTCGTTACTCGGTCCCATCCTGTCCGACTCTGCAGCACTCTCCGAGTCGAACAGAGCCTCGTAGAACGAAGTCAACGCTTGGTTCGAATCCTGCAAGTTTGCCGAGATAACCGAGAAACTCTCGCTCGCGTTTTCAGCTTGCTCTCTCCTCTCTCACCTTCAAACAATGGTCTACATCGCTTCAGCTAAACGTACCGCGTTCGGAGCGTTCGGAGGATCACTCAAGAACTTCACGGCCTCCCAAGTGAGTCTGCCCCACTAGCAGCTTCTTCATCTTGATCACTGACTCTCTCTCCGGTTCGCAGCTCGGTGGATTCGCTGGTAAAGCTGCACTTACTGAACTACCTCAAGGAGTTAAAGTAGACAGCGTACACTTTGGGTGAGCCTCTCTCCACCTTGCTGTCATTTCGCTCGCCATCTGACTGCTTGATCCGAGTGGGTTCACAGACAAGTGCTCTACTCTGATCCATCTGCGGCGTATTTGGCTCGTCATGTCGGTCATTTGAGTGGATTACCGATAGATGTCCCAGCTGTCACGATCAACAGGTTCGTCCGAAACGTTCTCTCGAGTCGGACGGAATTCAAGCGAATCGAGCTGACTTGATTATTTCGCTACGAACAGGCTCTGCGGAAGTGGTTTCCAGACGATCATCAACGCTGCGCAAGAGATCAAGTTAGGGGAAGCTGATGTCGTTTTAACGGGAGGGTCGGAACAAATGTCACTTTCTCCTTGTTCGTCCCCCTTTTCTCTCCCCTTCCCTTCCCTTCTTTCTCTGGCGAGAGAGTGAGCTGATGTAGAGTTGGTTGAGGGAGTGTAGATACGCTTTCGGGAGCATCGAGGTTCGGTACGAGGTATGGAGTCGATTTGAAGTTGGAGGATTCTCTTGCGGCGGCTTTGACGGATCGAGTACCGAACCCTACGTGAGTACATTGACGAATTCAGGAAGAGTAGCTCCTACGAGGAGAGAGCGCTGATCCTGCCTTCTTCCCATGATCTCGCAGACCTATGGGAATGTGAGTACTTCAAAATTGAGCTACTTCCTCTTTTCCTCGCAACTGACCAGATTACGATCAATAGTACGGCAGAGAACCTCGCGAACAAGTACGGTATCACTCGTCAACAGTGTGACGAGTACGCTCAACAATCTCAAAGACGTTGGAAAGAAGGTAACAAACGCAGTTTCACTCTCCCTCTTCCTCTCTTCTTCGCTCACTCTCGTTTCTCGTACCCAGGACTCGACGCCGGAGCCTTCAAAGATGAAATCACTTCAATCACTCTTCCCCCCAAGAAACGCGGAGGCGAGCCCATCCAGTTCACTCA
Source organism: Sporobolomyces salmoneus (assembly GCF_050403485.1). NCBI lineage: Eukaryota > Fungi > Basidiomycota > Microbotryomycetes > Sporidiobolales > Sporidiobolaceae > Sporobolomyces > Sporobolomyces salmoneus. The sequence continues at coordinate 45,593 of NW_027481105.1, forward strand.
AGACGAGCACGCCCGCCCCTCTGTCACTCTCGAACAACTCGCGAAGCTTCCTTCGGTGTTCTCGAAAGGAGGGGTCGTTTCCGCCGGGAACGCGAGTGGGATCTGTGATGGTGCGGCCGCGAACGTTGTCGTGAGTGAAGAGGCGATTGGGAGGTATGGGATTAAACCACTCGCGAGGGTATTGAGTTATCATGTCGTTGCGGTCGAACCTTCTATCATGGGTGAGCGCCCTGGGTCCTTTCACTCGCTCGGAGAGTGGAGCTACGGAGAGCTTACAGAAGTCGAAATATGAACAGGAATCGGACCTGTCGAAGCGATCAAAGGTGCTCTTGAGAAAGCTTCTCTCAAGATTTCCGATATCGACGTGAGTCTCTCTCTCACTCTGACACGGTCTCTCGAGTAGCGAGCTGATCCTGCTCTCATTCGCATGCGACAGCTCTTCGATATCAATGAAGCGTTCGCCGCTCAGTGGCTCTCGGTTCAACGTGAGCTCGACCTCCCGAATGATAAATCGAACGTCTTCGGAGGTGCGATCGGTACGTTCTCCCATCTCTCCTCCTCGTCTGCTTCTCCTTGTCTTCACAAGCTCACTCACTTTGATTGTCTTGATTCAGCTCTCGGACATCCTCTCGCAGCATCCGGAGCTCGTATCACAGCGAACTTGGTCCACAACCTTCATCGCTTGAACAAACGATACGCCGTCGGAGGAGCTTGTATCGGTGGTGGACAAGGAATCGCGATCGTACTCGAGAAGTGCTAAGTTTTCGTAAAGAAGTGTTTTCCGTTCGCAAAGCAAATTATTTCAGTGTTGTTCTCTTTCTCTCTTCCTCTCGTAGTACGAGAATCTCCAGAGGGAGTCAAACAAAGAGAGAATGCTTTCACTTTTTTCGAACTGTGCCAGCTCCATGCATTTTCCTCTTCTTGAACCCTCGACCTCCTCCTCCTTCTGGTTTCCCACTCGACGTCGTATCTGGTTTGACCTCCGGTTTCTCTTCTTCCCGTTCCGTCACAACTGGTTTCTCCTCAAACTCAATCATCGGTTCCTCCTTGACCTCCGCCTCTTCCCAACCTCCTCTCCCGCCAGTCCTTCTCTCATCCACTCCCTCAATCGGTACAGACGCTTCCTCTCTCTCTTTCCTCTCCCTCTCGAGTTCCTCCTCCTCTTTCAGAGTCAATCGTTTCCGTTTCAGTTTGATCCCTCCCGACGAGATTTTCGTCGGATCGAAATCGTCATCGAGGTCGTAACTCTTTTCTGTGAAATACCCTTTCTTCTTTGGTTCTTTCTGTTCTTCTGATTCGTTCGGTAATCGAGGTTTCGATTCCCCTCCCTCTGGAGTTCCCTCCTCTTTCTTCACTCCTCCTTCTTCCTCTTTGACTCTCGGTCTCACTCCAACCGGCAACAATCCTCCCGTAGGTACTGCCACTGGAGGTGCCACTGGGGGCGGTGGTCGTTTCGCTACTTTCTGCCACTGTCCAATCGTCCCCTCCTTCATCCTCATCTCCGCTTCCTCCTTCTCTTTCTCCTTCGCATCGTCCTTGTAACCCAACGATTCAGCCGTCGTATAATTCGCGTATGGGTCCGCTGGTTTCGCTGGTTTCGTCGTCGCGGGAGCTGGAGCTGACGCTGGAGTTTTGGAAGTTGAAGCGACGGGAGAAGCGTCGAGAGAAGGATCAATTCCCATAGCTGCTTTCGCTGCCTAAATCCTCACTCACCCCGATCGTGTAAATGACTACACCTGAGTAGCTGGGACAAGGGAGAAGGGGAACCTACAGCTTCAATCCGGGCGATTTCCTTCGATTCCTCAATCTTGTCTTTCTGATCCTTTGCTCCTCTTTTATAGATATCTCGGATGTAACGTTCATAGTTCCCTTTATGTCTCAGACCTGTCTCGTGTTGAATGCGCGACTGCGAGCGAAGCGAGCCCGTAACGAGAGTGAGGGGAGTTAGGGAGAGATGAGGAGGGAGAAGGGAAGGAGACAGGACATACGGGCTTGTCATCCGCAATGAAGATTTTACAGTATTTACAGAAGTACTTGTCTCGACTGACCCAGTAGTCCGCCATCGCCTAACTGGGAGGGGAAGGGAGATGTAGATGATGAGAGGTAGTGGGGAGAAGGAGGGCGAGGGATCGAGAGCGCTGCTGCTGTCCGTGTACTGCTAGAGTGCGCTATCCGTGTATACTGGGGCTGTTAGGAGAGTCGCGGGTAGTCGAGTGAGTGGAGAAGGGATAAAGGAAATGCTCTCATCGAACTTGCTCCTCTCAAATTCTTTCGCAGAAGGGGAAACCAATTCACAAAAAAACAGAGACAGTATCCATACTAGTACTAACGAGACGAAACAGGAACGAGAACAAAATTGCGAGAGAGAGAGAGAAGATTGCGATTTTCTTTTTACAAAACAGTTCAGCGCTTCAATCATCGTCGAGAACGAGTTGTTGTTGCTGTTGCTGTTGATTCGCTCTCGAAGCTTTGACGAGTACATCGTTCCTCAAGAGTTTCATCCTACTCCCGTCAAAACCATCAGTTTCTCGCTCTCTCGATTCTTCTCTTCGATTGGGAGACGACTAACCTCAATTGACTCGCCATCGCCTTCTTCTGCAACTTCTCCCCCTGTTCCAGCGCGTTCCTAAACGCCTCACCTCTCGAATCCTTCTTCTTCGCCACGAGCGTTCCCTTCGCCGAATCAATCCTCGCTTTCAAACTTCCCCTCTCGATCAATTCGATCAATTCCGGTAACAAAACGTTCGAAGATTGTTGTGCGTCGATTCCGAACGCGGAAGCCATACGCGAGAGGGAAACGGATCCGAACGGTTGGAAGTAGGCGAGGAGGGCTCGTTGACGGATTTGACGGAGCAGGGAAGGGACGTGGGAGGCGAGATGAATGTCGAGCAGTGGTCGATGCTACTCAATAACATAATCATCAGAGTTAATCACGAGTGAGAGGGGAAGAGAGAGGAGCAGAACTTACTTCGTGTTTCGAGAGTAATTCTAAACCGAGTTTGAATTTCGAATCGTAGAACGCACGAACGATCTCTCGTAAGTAAGGTTCGATGTCGAGGAAAGGACGTAAGTTCGAGTTTTCGAGTACTCGAGTACGGAGTTGAACTCGATCGAAACAGGCGAGAGAGGTCAAAACTGCGTAAAGGGCGATATCTCCTCCTGGGATGAACTGTTCGTCGAAGGATCGCTCTATCAGTTCCTTATTCCTCGGAGCGATGGAGTGAGAGTGAACGAACGTGAGAAGTTCCAGAATTGATCGCTTCACTCCCTAAATCCGTAAAAGCAAACGCAGCTTTCTCGAAACTCCCCGCTCCCAAATGCGCAACTCCCCCAGCGACGGTCAATCTTTCTTGAATGATCTTACGTTCCCTCTCTTTCGCCGCTTCGATCGGATCTTGAGCTGGTGCGACCATCCCCGGTAAGAGGACGGGGGTTTGTTTGGGTTTCGAACCGGTTGAGGAGGATTGAGCGGCGGCATCGATAGCGGATTCGGCTTTGACGACGTAGTTTCGTACGAAGGCGTAGTTGTTCATATCGAGTGCGATCTAACTCGGACGACTCCATCAGTTCTACTCGCAGGAGAGAAGAGAGGAAGGGAAACGAACTTCGATAACTCCCAAACACATGTCTAAAACGTGTTGACTCGTCGTACAGTATTCTCGCGACTTCGTGTACGATCTGACTGCGTCTTGAAGTTCTCCACAGCGGTATTGGAACCTCGCTAGATCACGATAACCCATCTGAACAACAAGAAAACGGGTGAGTTTCGCGCGGAAGACGAAAATCGAACGAGAACGCTTACTCTGATTGATTCCTTGATGAGATTCGTCGTATATCCTCTCAACTCAACCTCCAATTTCTCTTTCCCACTCGACGCTTCCTTCTTCGCCGATTCCAACCAATTCCTATCCAACCCTTCTTCCCTCCCCTTGACCGATCCGTACCAACTGACCGCACCAGGATCTTGTTCTTTCCCTTCCTCGATCGAGTTGATGAATTGTCGATAGTGTTGAAACACTTCTTGGTACAGGTTCGTGTCGAGCGTTAGGTGTTTGATTGATGAGAGTGCGAGAGTGAGTGCTGGTCCAGCGAGAGAAGGGGTGGAGGAGGCGATGAAGAGTAATCGGTTCACTTTGCTCCTACCTATTGAGCGTACGGGGTAGTCAGCTTCACGGCGTGAGAGCGGGAGGGAGCAATGCGTTCACTCACCCTCCCAGGTGTTTGCCAATTGCTCGAGATCATAAGGAGATGATTCGCCTACGACGATACGACGAATGGGTTGAGCAGGTGAAGGAGCCGCAGGTAGGTCGATATCCATGTTGAAAGGCAATGAGTGAGAGAAAGAGAGAGAGAGAGTGGAGCCGCCGAGGAGACTAATTTCTCGCCGCTATCTGTGTAGCTTCTACCCTGTACACATAGCAACAGTCACGGATCGCAGTACTGCGGGTGAGTCTCCCGTGGAGATCTTGGAAAATTTTGGAATCCAAAATTCGAGCTTCGGGATTCGAGACAGGTTGTCGAGCCTGGAACGATGCAGCGATGCAGACCGTATACCTACAGAGCTACTCGTGAAGTCTCTATAAATCCCGGAGCCAAAACTGGCCTCACTCTGACCGATAGCGCAAGAGAAAACTCGTGCAGTTTGAGGAATTTCGACCTTGCGTTCGCTCTTGAAGGCCGATATCTCGCTGGTTTCGGCTGCAGGACTCTCTAGACCCTCCTTATGTCGAGCTAGGTGCAGTGTGCTGAGATGTCCCGGTAGAGACAGCAATTCGATGCTTCGTCGATAGTTGGCCCTAGCGGAATTTAATCTTGGACGAGGGGAGGGACACCAAGCTTGGTGAGCCGAAGTCCTGAATGCAGGCAATGACTGCAAATGATCCAGACGACGCCGTAACCGTCGAAACAGCACAAACGAACGGAAAAGATAGAGAAACCTCGACGGAGACAACTCAAACGAATCTCGACTTCTTGGAACGTATCTCGTGGTCGAGCCATGCACGAATCTCGATTCTCTGTGAGGTGCTGACGTAGGAGAAAAATGGGAAACGCCAAAGCGGGTACCGGAGAGGAAGAAGGGAAAAAGAAACTGGAGAGAGAATGTTGATCCTCGTATGCAAAAAGAGATGTTTTTCCCCTGCCGGGAATTGAACCCGGGTCTCCTCGGTGAAAGCGAGATATCCTAACCATTGGACTACAGAGGATTATGAGAGAGAGCCAAATCTAAAGTATATAATGCCGCTATCAGTATCAGCGCTGTCACCTTCAAAGCGCTCGCCTGCGCCTTTTCTGCCCGACAGCGCCGGGCAGAGCGAAGAGCGAAGAGCGGGATGGGATCCTGAAGCAAAAGAAGCCATAGGGTCGGGCCTCTGAGGCTTCTCACGATCTGGTTGTCAGTGCATTAGTGCCTCAGATAACGCTCGCGGACGAGGTATGTCAACTCAAACACACGAGCTGTTGAAGCAGAGAAGAGAACCGCGATCAACGACCCCGTCCCTCCGCCTGAAGGAGGGATGAGAAAACTGAGCAAAGAGATACGGTGAAGTTGCTCCACCTTTGAAAGTTTCGCGCGCAGGTTAGGCCGCTCTTCGAGATGAGCCTAGCGTCTTCTAGGCGAAGGTAAAGAAGGGATGACGGGGAAACGGGGAGAGAAGCATCGAGTTGATTCCCACGCGAATTTCTGCTCGCATGGATCAAGCTCAGGGTTCACCTTCTTTCCCCTATTCAAGGCTCACCACTCGGACCCACTCTATCCCCACGTGCTTATCTTGGCGAACCAAGCTCGAGCCTCGTTCGCCTCCTACGCTCGCGCCCCTTCACACGAACTCGACCTCGAACAGTCGACTCCCTTTCTCCCGCTGCTCTCCTCTTCGACCTCCCTGTCGATCTCTCGTCTCGTCTCTACCCGATGTCCCGGCACGGAACGGTACCTCAAAATTTCGAAGAGATCATACACGAAATCGGAGCCTGGACCGCATCGTTCAGCTCGCGAACTGGAATTTCAACACAAACGCGACACAGCGATGGCAGTCCAGCATGATCGAGTTTTTCTCGCTTCAGACCGCTGACGACGCATATCACAGCATCCTGGGGCATGAACACGACACTCACATGAACGGGTACTGGGCAGCGCGGTTCCTCCTCCAAGAGCTTGAGCTGGTGTATCTCAGCGTGGAATCCGGATACCAGGTATGGTAATCCTGCTATCGAGCTGCCTGTAAATTGTCTCGCTGATACAGTATTCGCGCGAGCAGAATTTGTCTTCTCCAAAGTCGATCCATGACGCTCTCGAGAAGGAACCTCTTCGATTCACCTGGCAGCACAACCTGCACAATGCTGTCGCCTCGGTTGCCTCGGTTCCAACTACCTACCCCGTCCTCGCTCAAGCTGTAGACGCATGGAAAGGACACATGAATGGGGTGTTCGGGCTGAACCCAGCGGATAACGGGGATAATGTTGGCCTGAGACCAGCCATCAAGTCTGGGGAGGATGTGACTAGGCTCCTGAGGTGGATCGAGAGCTTCCGGGGATCCGTCGCAAATTCGGAGTACTGGGTGAGCCGGTCTTTCCGCCTACCTACGCTCGAGTACTGACTAGCGCTATCTTCCACGGCAGGATCAATGGAATACAGATTTAAGGCAATCTGGAAAGGCTCTTCCTGAAAGTCTCGCGAGGTACCACCCTGCGACTTTGCTCAAACGTCTTGAACAACTTCAACAGCATGCCCTCAGTCATCGTGGTCAATTAACTCTCCGTCAGCGTCGAATCTACCGACTCGCGATCTAGGTTGAATGCCCCCTGGGCTTTGGGAAATATCTGTTCGCATTTATCCTCTGTCCTCCTCTATCTTATTATCGTTCATCCTCTCTTGGTTATCATCTCTTCTTTAGATTCTATCTTTACCCTCTCTTGTTTCCGATCGCTGTTTCTCCCTGAAAATCTGTCCCTCTTTTGGTCTCGCTTCGAAAAACCTTCGCCTTTGAATCCCCGTGAACGTTGGTGGTGATGACGGTGGAAGGGTTGCGGGAGAGCCTTCGATCCGTGGTCATCTGGTGATTCGCCTTCAGACGAATAGCGAGGTCGAACGCTCGAACGGCATCCGCGAAATCGTTAACACAGGTTTGCTATCCCTCGAATTTTGACAATTTTGTGGTCAATGCGCCAGTCCTTCAAAGAGGTGCGAGGCAAGTTGTCTGCAATGTTCGACTTGGTAAGGACAAGGATAGAAAGGGCTCAATATGGAAGGACTACCGCTCGAAATGTGTACCAAGGAAGAGGAGAAAGACAGCGTAGATCCCGCGCTGACCTCGATATTTCCTCTCGCGGGACAGAGCAAGCAGCTTCCTACAGTGCGATGAATGTCTACAGTGCGATGAATGTGGAGACTCTCGCAGACAATGTGAGCGAAGGCGAAGCTGGGAAAAAGAGCGAGAAGAGATTCGAAGGGGAGAACAAATACTAAAAGCCGAAAGATTCGACACTGAACTGTTTCTATTACGAGCTGGATGATTGACTGAAGATGCTATGTATGGGTACTAGAGGAGGAAGGATCCGAAGAGAGTAAAACTGAAGAGACAGAGAGAGACAAAACTGAAAAATCTATAAACAAAAGAAGACGACGACACTAAGCTGAAACCGTAGCAGCTTCCTCCTTTTCACTTTCCTGTACCGCTTCTTGCTCCTTCTTCTCCTCCATCTCCTTAACTTGCGCATCCCCAGCTTTGTCCTCATCCGGTTTCGAACTGACTTTCGACCAAAACGCCAACGCCATACTCGCCGAACTCTTCTTACCTACTACCTCATCGACACTTTCCCCTGCCTGTTGCGCCAGTTCGGGATCACTGAACCCTGCCAACGCGCACAGAGGAGGGTTCTCCCCCTTGAATTGACCGAGTAAGAACCCTTCTTCTTGCGCTTTCGTTCGATCGTTCCCTTTCACGATCCTCCACTTCTCCAAATCTTTCTCATACTTGACATCCCATTCCTTTCGCTTATTCAACCATTTCCTAACGGGTCCCGCGTGAACTTTCCCAATATGTTCCGGATTCATTCGACATCCAGGCAACTCGGAAGCAGGTTCTAAAGGTCGAGTTTTCCCTTTGTTGGAGACTCGTTGTCGAATCATGTGGTTCGAATCGAAGGGAGGGAGTCGTCCGGTAACTTTGATCACTTCGTCGAGGTAATTCGCTAAAACTGGTCCACCTCCTTCTTGCACTTCTCGTTCTCGTTCTTGGTCGTCCTCGTCGGAAGAGTGTGAAGCTGAAGACGCAGTGTCGCCATCATCAGATTCTTCTCGTTCAAAATCCGGGTGAAGTTTCGTATTCGCGAGTTTGAGATCGATCGAAGTCAAAGCGGGCGCCACGATTGCCTCGTCGTTGACGGCAGAAGTCGTCACTTGTCCTTCTGTTTCGGTTCGAGCTTGTTCGTGCTCGACTGGAGAGGCGTGGAACTGAGGAGGAGTGTCGTGATGGAGGTGTTTCTTCAACGAGTGTCGGTGGTGATGATGAGATGAGTTGGAGGCGCTTCCTACTTCTCGATCTTTTTTCGCTTTCGCCGCAGTCAAGAAGAAGAGTCCCGCATTCGCCGCTCCCCGATATATCTGTTCGCAATACGCAATACTACCCGTCAGTTTTTCGCTCGTTCTCGGTCAAAGGAGGAAAAGCGTAAACGAACGTATTTCGCGATCGAAGCGACCGACAACGTAGTAGCTACATGACAACCTCCTTCGAACAGTTGGTACTGAACCAAAGTCGGAGGGTATTCAGCTTCGAGGTGAAGTTTCTGAGTCGGGAATTTCTCGAGAACGTCGGAACTCGGAGGGTAGGCGGAAGGGTTCGCGGCTTTGTGCGCGATGTAGGTGATTTCGTCTCGTAGGAGTTCATCGCTACCGGCAGCCTGTCGTACAAATCGTCCAGGAGTTAGTGGGAGTACCGCAGAGATTTGGGAGAAGCGTCTCACGATGTAAAGTGGACAAAGACCTCCGAGAGAACCTTGGTTGACTGGAGATACGAGAGGGTGATCTAACATGTTGTTCGGACAGTACATCTGTGTTCGTGAGAAGCTCAGTAAGTATCATTCTCCCTCTCAACGGAAAGGAAGAAAAGACACATACCTGTACTTGCTCATAGAGCTGAACGATTTCCCCTCCTTCTTCCCCTAGCAGTACCTGCTCTAACCCACACTCTTTACTCGGAGGGGGTGGCCAGACGAGATCGGGACGATAAATGAACCCTCTCGAAGGGATGTAATCTCCCTCATCGTTTCCATTGACCGAAGGGAACGAATGCGACAGATCGACCCAAGGAGAGATAAGAGTCGCTCCGGCAGGTTGAGGTAATCCGAGATCTCGTAAGAGAACGAGGAGAGAGAGCGCTAATCCTCCTCCGGCGGAATCTCCAGAAATGATAATTTTCGAAGGGTGAATTGCGGAATGATCTGAACCCGCGGGAGGATCGATCAGGAAGAGATAGCTGGCGAGGGCGTCGTGGAGAGCGCAGGGGAATGGGTATTGAGGCGCGAGACCTGAAGGAAACGAGAACGAGGGTCAATTCCGCGACAAGGTCTCAGGCGAAGTATCTTGTGTGAGAACGTACGTTGAGAAGGAGCGAAAGCGAGAGCATCGAGTTTGCGAGCGTGTCGTTGAATTTGGTATCGATGAGTTTCAACTGTTTCCAGTTAAGCGTGAGCGAACATTGCTCAACTACTGCTTCTGACGCGGATGCACACGCACGAGAACTGAAGAAATGAGCTCCACCTGGTCACGTGAAGGATGTCAGCAGCTGTAGGAGCTCGGCACGCAACTGAGAGAATTTGAAAGACGTACCGTGCAGATAAAGTAAGACACGTTCGGGAGGTGAAGCCCCCCTCTTGACCCTATCTTTCTTCATCTGTGTACACAAAATACAATCGGGTCAACTTTGCTCGGATGATACCGAACAGAACTTGTAGCGTGCTCGAGCGAGTCTCGAAACAGCGCAAGAGGAAGAGAGCTGCCTTACCTCGATCCATTCTCCTGTCAAGTCTCTCCCTCTCATAGTCCACCATTTCCTTCCTCCAACGAGTTCCGTCGTTCTCGGATCCATTTCGAGCGCCGTTCTGAGCAATTCTGCGGCTCTATCGATGTTGTAATCCGGAATCGTCACGACCATTTTGTAGACCCAACTCGGAGTCGGTACGTGAGCCGCCGTGAACGCTTGCAAATCGCTAACTCCATGGGTCGAGGCGTATTCGAGGAACTTTCGAACGATTTGAAGTCCTTCGTAGTAGATGAGCTCTGAGGATGGATGTTGTCGCTTCTTGTTCTTCCGGTATTTCTTGAGGTAGCCGAAGAAGGATGCGGCTCCTGTCGGTGCCGTGTGAGCTGCGATTCCGCTGATCGTCAAATTACCCGTCATCGCTTGAGAGGAGAGTGGGATGGGAGGGCTCGAAGAGGAAAGAGGGGGGAGGGGAGGTTCAGGCGGTCTGTCGACGTAAGCGCGCTGCCGACACTGTAGCTGATGTTGTCGAGGCCGGATAGGATGTAGAAGTGAAAGAGCAGAAACAAAGAGACGAGATCGGTCAACGCAAGAGATCGAATTTCAGGAAACCGGTTCGCTTCCCTCCGCATCCCGTCTCGTGAGTCTCTACCGCTGCACACTCGTAGGCTAGCATGTGTTCCGACTAGCCCATCGCGCTGTCCTCGGAACTGATTACTGACCTCGAGTGATTTGGTGTTTCTTCCCAGATCTCTCACAATCATGCGTTCTTCGGCTCCCGTCTCGTCTGGAATGCCCACAGGGCACAAATACATGGGATGGTGGGGAGATGTAAGTCCTCTCACCCCTTCTCCCTCTCTTCTCGCGATGAAACTCTTGATGAGAGATCCCTCTACTTCTGATACTAACTCCCGGCTCGTGATGCCTCGTTCGTATAGATGGGAGGACCCAAACAAAAGGGTATCGCTACCTACAGTGAGTCCCGACCCTCATATTTCGATCGCGTCGACTCGAAACTGATGAGATTCGATTGGTCGGAAACTGTGAATAGCCCTCTCCCCCTTCCGACAAGATCCCATGAGGGGAGCTTACAAGCACTGGGCTGTCAATGGTGCGAAACGTCTAGGTCAACAAGCCGTTTACTTTGCCGTTCCTTTCGGTCTCGGTAAATCATCTCTTTCTCCTCCTCTCTCCTTCCATTCGACGAGCTTACGTTCGATACGCTCGTGATAGGTTACGCACTCATCCAATGGGCTATCAAGGATAACCACCTCCGAAACTCGAAGCACGGACAAGCCAAGGGTCTCTTCCCTTAAGCATCTTCTTATTCCCCCTTCAATTTTCTTTTTCTCGTAACTTGTCTTCCACTTTCCTTCGTCTCTTTCTTGCAAAATCCAACTCTAGTTCGTAGCACTCAGCTCAGCCGTGCAGAGAGAGGTATGGGTCTCGAATCCACTGCCAGAGAGCGAACTGGTCCAAAACGACGAGTCGATTCCTCCGCCCCTCAGAGGTTGTAAGGTGCGAGTAGGATATTGGCATTTTCGAGCAGACTACATGGGAGACAATGGCACGATCCTGCCGTGACTGTCTTTCACTCTGCTCCAAACTTTCGCTTTTCCTTCTGCCTCAATACGATCCGATGCGCCTCGTTCAGTTTCTTCTGCTTCTCAATCTTCTCTGATCCTTCTTTCTCGACTGTACGTAGAGATGCTGTGTAGTCAGAGGCTTGAGTCAGTCGAGCTCAAGTTGAAAGAGCGAGGAACTCTGAGAACCGTACCGAGTAATCTTTCTCCTAGCCATAGACCCAATCTCGCGTTCCCGACGATATACTCTTCCTTGTCTTGAGCATTGAGTTGTACCGGTTTCCCACCCATTCCTTGGATCAACCTCAATGAAGAATTCAACATTTTCAAAGCCTGTTATCGTGAATCTCACCGAATTCTCAGTGCCTCTTTACTTTAGACTGAGATCAGTGGGAGAGAAACTCACCTCCGAGTTCCTGGTTTGTTGGAACAGATTCGCCAACAACGCCAACGTTAAAGCCCTCGCGTGATTCGCCGATAGTTTCCCCGTCAGAGTCAGAGCGTTCGAGAGGTTCGATTTCGATTTCGTGATCTCCCCGCATGTGAGGGCTTTCGTCAATGCGACGATGAATTCGATCGAAGGGTTTTGGGTAGAAGAGGGGGACGATTCGTCGGAGAGAGATAGGAGAGATAGAGTGAGGATTTCGAGTCGAGCTGAAGCTGGGTCCGAGGTGGATTGGCGACGAGTTGCGGAGGAGAGGGAGGAAGGGTGAGAGGTTGAACGGGACATGATGGGGGAAGAGGCGATTGAGGAACTCGAAAGTGGCACTGAATAACCCTGAGACAGTTTGAGCAACAGTAAAGAGATCTCAGCGAGTTGAAGCATCGTCGTCGCTCCACTTGATTCGACTCCTTTTCCCTTGCTTGACGTCTTCGAGGTGGAAACGATGACGGCTTCGAAACATTTCTCTGCGTCTTCCTCCTCCTCTTTGATCAGATGAATCAACCCTCGATCGAGAATCAAGCGATCTCTGAACTCGTCCCATACTTGATTTCCTCCTCGTGGCGGTGTGGGCTCCCTCGAAGTAGAGACGGCAGATAGAAGATGGTGTGTCGCCTCCGAAGCCGAATTTCGCATAATCGCTAATTCGCACGCGAACAGATGAAGATGAACCTTGAGACGTGCAGTCGAAGTAAGACATTCGGCCGCAGAGCTAACTCGACTCATCGGTAAGAGATCTGCAGAAGAGGGATCAATCGTGTCAACATCGACGATCTCGGAAACGGATCGAGCGACCAAACGTACGTTCTTTGCCTTCGAGTCGACTTCTCGCAACCCTGATCCCTTCGTCTACAAAGAGTGCTGACCTCGGTGATTTTCCGTAGGGGTCTCGATGAACGGCCTGCAGTCGGAGAGATAGTCATCGTTCAGCGGAAATTGAAAATCACAGAAGCGGGAAACGACGACCTACGACACTCGCTAGGTAAGTGAAACTGTATAGAGCAGAATGGGCCGGAAGACTGAACCGAATCGAAGAGGATGGGATAGAGGCTGGATCGTTTTGACCTGTGACTTGAACCTGCGAGGAAAGAGTTCCCCTCACAAGATTAGCTTCAGCTCGACACGTGAGACCTAGGACAGACTCACTCTTCCATCATTGAATAGCGACGTGCTAGCGTCCGCCGAGTCCAGCAAAGCATGTGTCGTCTTCAACAGATCTTTCGCTTCTTTCACCTCTCCCAATTGAGCCGCCAACAAAGAAGCGATCAACCTGAACTCAACCTTGACCGCCGTCGAGAATCTAATTCGTTGATCGGTGCCTCCACCTGTTCCTGATTCGACTTTGACGTCTGATGAAGGGCCTAAGAATTGCTGGATCTGTTTGAGACAATCTTTCGATGTCTCACAATCATTCGCTTCGAGGCTTAACCTCGCTCGTGCGAGAATCGCGAGAATCATGACTTGCGAATCTCCGTGACTCTGGGCGAGGTAAGCGACAGTCTGCCACGCGGTGATTCGTTCGGCGTAAGGGATCGAAGGAAGAGTCGCGAGGGTAGAATGAGCCGAGTAAAGCGCTGCGAGGGATTCAGGCATGGTCGTCGACAAGAGAGGCGAGGCAAGTAGTTTCTTGAGAAGGGTTCGGGCGTATTTGACACGCTTGTTCGAAAGAAGGGCGAGGCGAACTTGGAGAAGTGTGAGCGAAGGAATGAAAGACGAGAGTGAGGGGTGCTGAAGGAACGGACAAGAGCGGTCAATTCTTGAAAACCTCGAATGTTGACGGACGTATGAGAGACGTACGGATTGAGCGATTGCTTGCTATTCCCGCGGGAAGGGAGAAAAGAAGAACAGGCGAAAGGTCAGTTTCTGCTTGCAGACACATAGCGGAATCGAAATGGTCCAGACTCACAGCCTTCGTGAGAGCTGCTTCTCCTTCTGATACGACGGCTTCTGCGTCTGCCGTCCCTTCGTACAGATCGGCGAGGTGTTGAGCCAACATCGCATTCGCCCTCAATTCTATCCTTCCTCCTCTAAACTCTCCGCTACTCGCTGAGGTGACCGCAGATCTCAACACTATGATCGATGTCGTCGTTAATCGGTAATAATCAGACCATATCTTCGCGTATCGAACTCGAGAATTCAGAGATTGAGGAGGTTTCGAGAGAGAAGGGAGGAGGGAGAGAGCTGAAGATCTGAGAGATTGCGCGACCGTGAGAAGAGCTATAGCAGTTGGTAGTGTTTTCAAGGGAGGGTCTGTCGAAGGGAGAGGGACAGAGAGAGAGGGAGAAGAAGATGAGGGAGTTTGTTCATTCAATCGACCTTGGAAATCCGCGATCGAGTATCCATTCACTTGATCCATCTTTGTGGGTGTTGTCTCGTGGCGTAGAGAGTCGAAAGAGTGGCAGAAGCGGAGAGGGAAGAGAGAAAGAGAACCGAGCGAGACGATGATCCTCTCTCTGTCTCTTCCATTTCACTCTAATCGCTCGACTTGACTTTCAGTGAGTACATGTTAGTCCTATCTCACTATAGAAACGCGCAAACCAACCTCCTAAGCGGGAACAGTGTCACTTTCGGATCTCGATTTCCTTCATCAAACTCTCGCCTCTCCCACCTCTTCGACGACACGAGAGACTCCCGAACAAGCACAGAACGATCCTGCAGCGGAGACAACACCGTCGAGTCGAAGCGAACCCTTGCCCTTCAGAAGTTCCTCCTCCCTTCCTCCTCCTTCTCTCTCTTCCCTCCTCTCCTCTCTCCAAGCGACAACTACTTCCTCGACTGCCGCACTCAACAATACAGACTCAGTAGAAGAGGAAGGGGAAGAACTGAGTGAAGGAGATCTGGAGAAGATGCTCGAAAGATTGAACGAAGCGGAAGGAGCTGCAGATGATCTTGAAGGAAAACTCGATGGTCTGATAGGTAACCTCGATCAGATGTTGAGCATGTTGGGCGAAGATCCGAGTGAACTACTCGAGGAGGAGGGAGAGGAGGGATCTGGTCGGATAGAGGAAGGAGAAGGAGAGAGTACAGACCGGTAGTTGTCTGATCTGTGAGCATTCAACCCACGTATCGCTATCCCTCCGGTCTATCGTCACGCTAGAGAATTCGACTCCAATTCATAGAGAAGCGAGAGGAGCAATTGCCAAGGTTCAAAGGAAAATTGCAAGCGAGGAAGAGGAATCGAGACAAGGATCGCTAGCAGAATACGGAACAAGGTAGTCAAGGCAAGGAGAGACGTCGTTAAAGGACAGGTGAGACGGATGGGCTGATCCTCCCTAGCCGAAATAGATCGCGCGTTGTCGAGTGTTGAGCTGAACGAGGTGCGATCCGAGGGACGACGCCGAGGATTGATAACTCCATTTGGCTGTGGTCTATAGAAGAGATTGTCAGGTGGACTCTGAAGGAGAAGATTGAAGGGAAAGGGCGCAAGGGAAGGAGTAGATTGAACTCCGAACTTACCGCGAGAACTCGATAAGTGGGTCGAAAAGCGTTGCTCTGTAATCTCCCGAGGGGTCAAAAGAGCAGACTGGCTTGAATAGCCTTAAGCGACTCACAGGACCCAGGGTAGTACTCGCACGGGCAGCCAGGTTGTGCCACGTTTGTACGGCATCCTCGACCTCTTGCGGAGTCGGCTGAAAGGCGATGCAATCAGCAAGGCAACCCCAAACAGATGCGGGTTCGACTCACGATCCAAAGATACATGAAATCCGTTGAAACGGCCTCATTATAGGCCACCTCCCTCAAGGTGTCCCGAACACACAAGAGTAGTTTTGCAACTTTGTGCAATTCATCGCGGATATACACCCTCCTCGAGTGAGGCCCCCAGGGTTGACCTTTAGCAAACATAGATTGGAGTTCCCGCGTGGCAGCAACCGTTTTCGCATCATGCTTCGCCAGGCTGTCGATAACTTCCAAATCACGGCGCGCTTGTTCCCGATAACGCGTAGCGGGATTCAAGTCGACTCGATAGGCGTATTCGGTCGCGACGAAAGAGCAGTACTTCACCTGTCGAGCGTACAAGCTCAATACATTTCCCGTGGCAAGTGGGAGGATATCCGGTACTTACCATTGTGCAACCCTGCAACCCTCCTCTTTGAACGTTCATTTCTCCCTCAAAACACGCTCTTCTCGTGTAATTTTTGGCTTACGTTGCCACTAAAGACTGTTTCTACAGCTGTATGGAGGCAGAAAGCGTGTATAGGGCTTGAGAGAGTCCAGCGAGTGAGACGCTCGGATCGTGTCCGGGGTAATGTGGGGGGGTTGCACGATTGGACGTCCACTTGTGCAACCCTCGAGTTAGAGAAGTCAAAAAATGTCAACTCGTGCAACCCTCGAGCTTGGTCCACGTGCAACCTGAGGGTTGCATAATTTCCGCGAGGTGCAACCCCGCTGAGATCTCTCTCGTTAGCCGCAGGCAGTTTGTTCTGAATACTGAGAAGTGTTGCTGACATCCTCATGAGCTGTCACGAGCTTCCACATCCAGTAGCAATCGCTCTCGAAGAAGTGAACCGCGCTGAAAAAGTGACTCAACCTTTCGTCTGTTGAAGACTTACCAGGTCTCTAAGCTTTTGCTAGTATGTCTGAAGTATATACCTAGACTTGAACAAACGTTTGCGAGTCAAAGGAATAGGAATAAACAACAGGAAGTGCTGTTTTTGCCTTGCTCGAGAAAACTCCTTTCAACGGGCTAGAGTCAGCAGTGAGACCACGGAAATGGCACAGAAGGGACTAAGTGTATAGGATTATCAAATGGAAAGAGTCTTGAGGAGAGCGATGAGCGTTTGATGAAGCCAGACGGCAAAAGAAGAGAAAACGCAACCTGAGCTTTGAGACAGACAAAACCCGAACCTAGCTCTCTCAAACGCATTAGACAAGCCGATCTTCCAGCTAGCCTACTACGTCTAAGTCTACAGAGTAACTTGAGGCGCTAAGAGCCCCATTGGAGCTCAGATTGACTGAGAAACGGAGTCACCAAAAATCGAGAAAAGAAGAGGCGACTGCTGCTCCTTACGCCCGTAACTTTCCCTCACGACACGCGTCAGGTTCTCGAGATGATCCGTTCTGACAATGCTCCATTCAAAAGCAGGAGATTTTGCGGATGACAGCTGAGTGGGAGCGAAAAACAACCTTTGTCTGCTCATTGCGCCAGCCTCTCGGCGTTAATATTGAAAGCGAGTCCATAGATCAGCTGAGATTACATTGAGGAACGATAATATGTGTTGCGCTCGCTGTCTAAAAGGCGAGAGGAGGAGTACAAGGAGGGTTGCATCTTCGCGTTTTGGGGGCGCGAAATCGCATTGGGTTGCACGATTTGGTCAAATTGTGCAACCCATTCGGATTTGGGACGTTACCCCACATGCGATGCAACCCTCCCTTTTTCAAAGTCGTCTCTCGCAACTCTCGCTGGATCAAACTCGATTCTGGCTCCACTACACTCGAGGAACAACTAGCTGGTACCACATATGCGAAGCGCACCCGTTTCCGATGGTTCAAAATGCCAGATCAGACATGGGTTGCAGGGTTGCATAAGTGGACATACCGGAGGATATCTGACTTACCGCACGAGCATGGAACCAGCTTGGGCCAGAATCACCGACTTCAATACCTTCAGCGAGTTGTTCGAGTGGTTCCTATCAACGCCATAGTATATCAGCCAATGACTCGACTGCTCACTCGAGGGAGGTCGACTTACGACGATTCCTCCGGCGAAGAAGAGATCCCAGATTTGAAGGGTTTTCCCATGCGCCTTCTTGACCGTTCACACCTCTCGTACATGGCTGTCAGTCGATGGAGTATGGGTTCTAGATCTTCATCAGGCTTGTTTGAGCCCTTCCGAATTTTCTCGAACGCCGTTACAGCGTTGTGTGCCCAAGCCTCAACGAGTTCCGTCTCGCCAAGCAACTTGGTAATGTTTTCGAAAACCGTATCGATATCCTTCGATACGCGGGACGAGCGTGGAGCGGGGCGAGGCGAGGGTTGAGGCCGTGGAGGAGAGGGGTTAAGGAGCGAGTTGATGTCCATCTTGTCCACAAAGGGAGGAGGATAGCAGAGGAGGAAGAGGATGAAGAGAGAGCAGGCTCAAGCCAACGAGAGGACAGGAACGAGCGCAGAGGAACACAGGCGCCGACTGAAGCCCGAGCGCTGAATGTAAGAACTGCGTGGAATTCGTCTGTCGGCGCGCGCGTCGTTGTCGTCTCCTGAGTCGATCCTTGGTCACTTGCTTGGTCATCGAGCATGCATGTAAGAGTGGGATGCCCAACGATTTGTCCAGTTTCCCACGAGTCGAACGGGTCGGAGTCGAACGTTCGTTCCGAATTAGCGACGAGCTCACCAGCGCACGATGGTTGAAGGTTGATCCAATACAAAACACGGACAGATCCTATCGAGCGAGACATAAGAGATTTGAAAGAACAAGCCAGGAGGAGATGGGTATGCAAAGGAATCGAGCGAAAAAAGAAAAAAAAATCGAGCTTCTGGGTCTCACTCACTGATGTAATTTCCTTGATAGTCGCCTGTATCTGTCCACTCCGTCTCTCGAGATCTCGTGTACAATGCTCGCATCGAGCGTGCAATCCGTTTCTCATTTCGTCTCCTCTCGGCCGTTCAGAGTACCACGGAGCTTGGACGAGATTGAGAGAAGAGCTTGTCGAACGGTGCTGTGGACTGAGGACATCGGGTGAGTCTGGCGGGAAGGAGAGAGCAGGGAGATCATTGATGAACAAGTCGAGCGGCCTGGCAAAGGCGTTTGCTGACCCCGTGCGGCAAAGTTGCGCTAAGAACACAGTCGGTATCCCGACAGGCTTGATGGTATCGAGATCGAGGTCGAGCAGAGTGAGAGAAAGGGAACCAACGCGAGATGTTGTTTTCGCGTCTTTTGACCTCTCTAAACAACTCACGAACTCGACAACAGGTACTGAATGACTTCACAGACCTAGCAAACCACCTTATCGCGCCATACCCAGCCATGCCTCGTCGAAAAGTCGCTCCCGCTGTTGATCAAACTCGACCCTCTTCCCTCCCTTCCTCCTCCTCAGCTCCTGTCGCTTCGACTTCTGCGATCCCCTACTCCTCATCAACAACGCCAGTCGACGACGGATCACTCCTCCGCTGTTCCCAATGCAACGTCCTCCGACCTTCGACCGATTTTCCTCTCCGACTGATCAACTTGCAGCCTTACCAGGTCTGCTTCGCACACGAGTGGTACTGGACCGATGCTAAGAGACTTCAACATTGGGCGCCCGAACAAACGAGTACGATACAAGAAGTGTGCGACGCGTTTAGCGAGATTTCGAGGGACGATGCGGAGTACGATGATCGGTTCATGGTGGATGGACAGCAGCGGGATTTGAAGGGTATGGTGGAGAGTCTCGCGAAGGCTGGCAAGTGGAGAATCAAGGAACTGTGAGTTGTTTTCGTGTTGAGATGGGAGATTCGAGCTCATTGACAAATTTTGCGACTCACTGCTAGGAAACCTCGACGATCTCGAGCGAAAGGAGCAGATAACGGACCACCTCAGTTCCTCTACGCCTTTCGAGAAGAATCAAACCCGAAAGTGAACAAGTTCAAATTGACAATTTGGTTTCACGAGAAAGAAAGGAAGTTCACGATGACTTTGAGACCCGAGATCAAGAAGGATAGATCAGAGGGAGCATGGGCAAGACCGGAACGACGGACAGGGGAGGTGGTCAGGAGGGGACAAAGTCATACGGGACAAAATGGTCGATCGAATCCAGCTTCTTCATCTCCGGCTAGAAATCGAAACGCCTCAGCCGTCAACGGATCAAGCTCGAACCTGCATCCTTCGGGATCGACAAGTTTGACACTCTCGCGCGCTCAACAAGACGCTCAACAAATGCCTCCTCCTCCGATCCCACCTCGCAAAAAAGCTCGTCGAGTCGAACCTTCTCTCGTTTCCCCTTCTCTCCCACGTCCTCCCGCTTCCCATTCCACCTCTTCTTACTCAACTCCGACATTACATTACTCGAACGCACTCCCGCAGAACCACTCCACCCTCTCCCTCGATGCATTCGATCATCTCTGGCCTTCGAACGGCGCTCCTCCAACTCTCCCGATCCCTCCTTCCGTCTACGCAAACCCCGATTCGAATCCTTCCGACCCTACCTCGTTCGTCGGCTCAAGCGCGAGGAATCAAACGAGTCGTTCATCAACTTTCGAATCGACAAACAATTTGACATTGTTCGAAATGCTCGCGAATCCGGCGTTCGATCCTCCGATTATCCCACTCTTACCTCGACCTTCGCGTACCTCTCACTCAAACTCAACTTCGAACAGCACGAATATGGCGAACTCGAATGCGGCTAGGAGTAGGAGAGAATTGGAAGATGCCGTTGCGGACGCTTTGGGAACTCGAAGGTTCTCTCAATACGATCGTTCGCATGCGGAGGAGGAGGAAGAGGAAGAACTTGGACCGAGTCCGATTGCAGAGGAGGAGGAGGATTACGAAGATTCTATTCCGGATGATTCGTCGGAAGAAGAAGATGAGGATGATCAGAATGCGAGACAAGGAGGGGAAGGGGAATTCGAGGACGATGAAGACGACGCTTCGAGCTTCTTTGAGAGCTCGACGGAAGAGTATAGTCAATTCGGCAGCGAAGAGGAAGAGGAGGAGGAGGAAGAAGAAGAGGGAGACGATTGGTTGGCTGGATTCGTCAGTACGCAAATGCCGGGGATGGCGGATGCTGGAGCGGACGATGACGACGACGAGGAGGAGTCTGAGGAAGGTGGTATGGAACCAGAACCAGCAGAGTCAGATCATCGAGGACACCAAATCGAATCGGCTTCGAACAAGCGGAGATACGAAGGGAGGGAAGACTCGATAGACGATGAAGTCGATGAGCTGGAGAGCAGCAGCGAAGAGTGAAGCACTGCAAGTGAAGTAGGGGAAGTCTGTAGATTGTTCTGTTTCGGATTGTTGTCGTTTGTCGCTTGTATCCTTTTCTCGCAAACCGGCCTTTGAATCGTTCAATGATGTGATAGATAAGAGATTGCAACAACACGAGAGAATGCGAGTAAAAGAGAGAGGGAGAGATACAGTAAAACGAGACGATAACAAAACAAGATGCGTGAGATAGATCCGAACCTGATTAGACGATAGCGTTCCACTTCCTCCATAACAGTCCAACAACGCCGCAAGACAATCCAGAGCTGATCGCCGAAACGATAAAGATTGGTTTGTAGCATCCTGACGAAGCGCAGGTGTCGAGGATCAAAGAGGGGGAAGAAGAGGAGGTTGCGAGGTCTCGGAGGATACCGAAGAGTGGAGTGAAGATCAAAGCGCCGATAGCGGAGAACCATCTAGATCAAAGTAAAGCGAGGGAATGAGCTTCGAAACGAAGGATGAAATAGACGAGGGGAGAGAACTCACGTCAAGAGACCCCAATTGCGACCGAAGTGCTCTACGGGCCAACAAGAACGAACGATCGCTGGAGAAAGAGTAAAGATAGCTCCATAAGAAGTACCGTTAACTGTGTCGAGAACGACTCAGCTATGTCAATTTCGAATCGCGCTTAAAAGGAGGAAGAAAACTCACTGATCGTGATGATCCAGAGTCCGCTCTCCGAAGATAGTCCGGTTCCGCCCCACACGTAAACGAGTGCTAGACCCGCGCATGCCCCCATCAAGAACACCAATCGACTGATCCTTTTCCTCCCCGTTCCTGCTCTACTACCTTCCCCTTCTCCTTCTCCTTCCTCGGCCGTAGCAACAGCCGGAGTCGACAGATAATCCGATAGTGCACCTACGACCAACCTCGAGACCGTATTCGCGACCGCTAAAACGGCAATATGATCCTTCCTCGCCTGTAACGCATGACTGATTCCCGTCTTCATCGGAGTCACGATCTCCCTCGTCGATATGGCGAGAAGAGATTCGAGAATCTGACCGAGAGACGCCATGTACATTTCGACGGGACCGGTCGAGAGGAGGATAAGGGAGCCGAAGAGCCAGAACGTTGGGGTCGAGATGAATTGGCGGAGCGTTTGCGAGTGAGGGTGATGGTGATGGGGGAGGCGGGAATGGGTAGAAGATTGTCGACGATCAGAGGAAGGACGTCGAGAATGGGAGTGTGAGGTTGATCGAGCGCGGTCTCGTGAAGACAACAGAGAAGTCCTTTCGTCCGCTGCTTCCTGATCTCCTCCATCGACGGAATCGGAGACAGCCTTGTCGACTGTATCCAACTCGTCTTCCCACGGCAGCTCCTTCAGGAAGATTCCCCCGATCCCGTTCACAATCGCCAATAATGCCGCGAGACACAGAAGCCACCTTCCTGGATCGAGCTCCATCTCCGAAGTCCCGGGTAGGTTGGGAAATCGATCATACTCTGTCGTGAAGTATGAGGCGAGCGAGGAAAGGAAAAGAGGTGAAAGTCCGAAAACGGCGCATGGAACTCCGATAGCTGTCTCGTCAAGGTCATCAGACACCATTCGTAGAGCCTCAGTAGCGCGTGCTTACCTAGACCCGAATGTCGTGCTGGAGCAGACTTTGTAGACGAGATCATTGCTGAGAAATAACTTCCCGCGACTCCACACCCAGCGAGGAAATAAGTCACACACAACAACGCCCACAACAATTTATTGATCTCTTTCCCTTCCTTATCGATCTGAGCCCCCAATTTGGCTACTAACCCCATCGCCCCATAGCCCAAAGCGAACGAAGCTCCCGCTCCGATCGAAACTGTTCCAGGACCGTAGGAATCCGCAAGTGCACCCCAAGTTGCGGCGGTTGCGTATTCCCCGAGGATAGCAGAGGATGCGAGTAGGTTCAGCTGCGAGGAGGTCAGGTGTAGACTTCTGGCTAGAGGTGATGCCCAAAGAGGGAAAGTCCCAATCGCTACAATCATGAGCGATCAAGGTCAGTGAGTTACAGTAGACTAACACAGCAGTTATCAGACTCACATCCTGCAGTCAGGCAGTTGCACAATGCTGCTGTAGCCGAGAGGATCCGCTGAGATTGACTCGGTTTCGGTGGGGTAGAATTCATTCCCTTGGGAATCTCTGCGGTACGTGGACGCGAGCTGGAGTGAGTCTAGAGTCGAGGGAAAGGGTCGGCGGGCTTAAAACGAGAGGTGGTAGGAGGCAGAGAGGCAACCGAAACTGGAGTCAGCAAGAAGATTGCATTTCCAGTAAATTCTCTCGGTAGCGGACAATTCCTAGTATCCTCAGAGAGGACGTTGGGCATAGTGAAGTACCCTCAAAGAGGCTTTGTTGAATGAGATGATTTTCGAACGACTTGGAAAAAAAGTTGATCAAGAAAAGCATCTTTTCCATCTCCCACCTCCCCCATAACTGATCTACGAACATGGTAAGCAGCATACACGCTTGTACATGCTCCTGAGCTCCTTACTGACCCGTCACACCTCCCCCACAGGGTCGTCAACAACGAACGAAACAATCTGATCCCGTTCCACTTCGAGGCGCCTCCGATCACCCGGCAAGCGAACTCCGCAAAGGAAAACGCAAGGCAGCATTAGAAGCGAAGACCACTCGAGAAGGACTACCCGCTTCTTCCGCCCGTGCCGTCAAAAAAGCAAAGAAATCTACTACCGATTCTCCTGCCGCTAAGAAACCAGTCAAGGGCAAAGGGAAAGCGAAGGTCGAGAACAAGAAGAGTAACGCGGCGAAGGGTCCCGAATGGGAATCGGACGATGAGGAGGATATCGAGAATATGAAGGCGGAGGAAAACTGGAGTGATCTCGAAAGCGATGAAGGAGGACATGATCAAGGACTCGAGAAAGCCAGGTCGTGAGTCCAAACGTCTACATCTCAGACCACGAGTGAAACTGACTCGAATTGCGATACATAGCGCACTTTTCGACGATGTTGATCTCGAAGCTCCCGAAGATCTGGACTCTGAGGAAGAAGGTTTCGGAGACGAGTTCGACCTCGATCGTGCAGACGACGACAGTGAGGAAGAGGATCTCGATGATGTGTTTGACCTCGAAGAAGCCAACGGAGTTACTGAAGAAGATTTCGACGAGCAGTCAGTTTTCTCTCTTTCTCCACTTGTTTTTCGCCAGCTCATTCCTTCTTTCCCATAGAGCAACTTCGAAGCCCCTTGGAGGTAAATCAGCGAAACGAGCCGCTCGTGCTGCCGCTTACAACTCGGACGAAGAATCGGAAGAAGATCCCGATGCGCCTCTCGCCGCTGGACTCGATTTCGTCAACCGCGCCGAACCAGAGCCAATCGAGGGACAAGTCGACGCTACGATGGAAGAGCTCGAAGCTGCTGGATCTGGAGATGAGGACGAAGACGATGATGATGATGAAGAGGGAGGAAATTTGAGAACTGGTCAATTGGAGGATTTGAGGCAGGTCGAGAAGAGGATGAGGACTGCTGCTAGGGTCCTCAAGCACTGGAAAGAGCTAGGCGCTCAAGCTGGCATGTGAGTGCGATTTCGGGAACAGCTGCCTGAGAACCTGGAGCTGATTTCTTTCATCTCCTACTCACAGGTCTCGTTCCGACATGGTCGAGCAGCTCATTGCTGACATCTGTCAATACCACGGATACACCCCTTTTCTCGCCGAGAAGCTCTTCGAACTATTCGGTGTCGACGAAGTAAGCTCTTCTCGATGTCCCGCAAGAGGTACGCAAAACTAACCGCTTCATTGTCTACAGGCTCTCGAGTTCTTCACCTCTTCCGATACTCCCCGACCTCTCACTCTCCGTGTCAACACCCTTAAAGCTCGTCGACGTGACTTAGCTCAAGCTCTCATCAACCGAGGAGTCAACCTCGAACCTCTCGAAGGGGGATGGTCGAAAGTCGGTCTTCAAGTCTTCACTGGAGGAGCGAACGTCCCGGTCGGAGCGACTCCCGAATACCTCGCAGGTCACTACATCCTTCAATCGGCTTCTTCCTTCTTACCCGTCATGGCTCTCGATCCCCAACCTCACGAACGTTGTCTCGATATGTCTGCCGCGCCTGGAGGAAAGACGACCTACATGTCGGCGTTGATGGGAAACACTGGAGAAGTCTGGGCGAACGATTCTTCGAGAGGTCGAATCAAGGGTCTCGGAGGAAACGTCGCTCGATTGGGTTGCAGAAACGTCGTCATCACGAATGTCGACGGAAGGGAATTCCCAAAAATTATGGGAGGTTTCGATCGTGTGTTGCTCGATGCTCCTTGTTCGGGAACTGGTGTCATCAGTAAAGATCAGAGTGTAAAGGTCAACAAGGTCAGTTTTCCCTCTTGCCATTCTCATTCTATCCTTCACCCGGTTCTAACACACGCACTCCATAGACGGATCGTGACTTCATTCTCCTCTCCCACCTCCAAAAGCAACTCGTTCTCTGCGCTATCGATTCCGTTTCTGCGAATTCCGAAAAGGGAGGTTTCGTCGTCTACTCTACCTGTTCCGTCACGACTGAGGAGAACGAAGCAGTTGTCACTTACGCTCTCCGCAAGCGACCGCACGTCAAACTCGTCGATACCGGATTACCGTTCGGAAAGGAAGGATTCAAGACGTTCCGAGGTAAACAGTTTGGAAAAGGAATCGAGCTTACTCGAAGGTTCTACCCTCACGTACACAACATGGATGGATTCTACGTCGCGAAGTTCAAGGTTGGTAAACCTGAAAAGAAAGGTGAGTCAAGGCTTCATCTCACTTCTGCCGTGATCACCTGCTGATTCGGTTCCTCTTCTTAGCTCCTGAACCTGCTTCGCCTATCGCCGAATACTCTGAACTTCCTCTCGAAGTACCCGAGGATGGGGAAGATGTCCCTGCGCAAGACGGTCCCAAATTCGACGACTCCGAAGATGCCGCTCTCATCGCTGAAACTCAAAAACGTCAACTCAAGAAGAAGGGTTACAACCCGAAAGCGGACAAGTCAAAGGCGAAGGGCAAGCAACCTGCAGCTCAGTAGATTTTATCGCATTCATCTTTCGTCGAGTTTGAGCGTTGGTTGTTGTAATACTTTTCTTTCTTTCTCCTCAGTCCCCTCCGAGACTTTTGACCTGTCGGGTTCTCTCCCTACTCCCTTTCACACTCGATATGATTCGTTGACTACTCTCTAGGGGTCAGAACCAGTCTTCTCGAATGAGTCAGAACGTTCTGGTTATCGAAGATGGGGTTAACCCTTAGGGTAACCCTTTTTTCCAACTCCTTCCATTGGTTCCGCTCAGCACCTCTGAACACTCCGCTCTCCCTTGAACCTATTCGAGATGTCAGCCAGCAGCAATTCGAGTTCTCCCAAAACGACATCGACTCCTCCTCGACTCGCTTCTCCCGTGCTTTCTTCAGACGTCAAGAACGATGGACGTCTACCGGTAACGATTCTGAGTGGGTTCTTGGGGAGTGGAAAAACGACCTTGCTGGAGTACATTCTCAAGGATAAGAACCACGGACTCAAGATCGCTGTCATCGTCAATGATATGGGTGCAGTCAACGTGAGTCTTCCCTCTCTGTATCCGGTCGACGGACCAGTGGTTCGAATCAACACGCTGACTCGCTTCATTCGAATCTGCCGTTCGATTTTCAAACAGATTGACGCCTCTTTGGTCTCGTCGGTCGTGCAGAAGAAGGAGACGATTGTCTCGATGGAGAATGGATGTATCTGCTGCACGCTACGAGGTGACTTGCTCGAGGAAGTAGCGAAACTCGCCGAGCAGAAACAGTTCGACTACCTAGTCATCGAATCTAGTTAGTTCTCCCCATCTCTTCTCCCCGCGGCGGCTTGTTGACCTACTCTATTCGACATGAAGCTGGTATCTCCGAGCCTCAGCAAGTTGCCGAGACGGTGTGTCTGGCTTCTCGCTGTTTCAGCTCGGGTCAAGTCACTGAAATCACTCTCGAACAGTTCGCACCCGAATTCGCCGATATGCATCTGCAAGCTGCCGAAGATCTACGGGCTGATGCCGCCGAGAAAGCAAAACAAAACGGTCAAGAAGCGTCTGTCGAATCGGAATCACAGCTAAAACTCGCCTCGATTCTCGCCGATGGAGGTTTACCCAAAATCGCTCGACTTGACGTGAGTGCATGCCTCATCGTACTGTCAATAGTCGCGCTGACCACTCGCTCCGAGACAGACTATGGTTACGGTAGTCGATGCCTTGAACGTTTTCAACAGTTTCAACACCGCCGATTTCCTCTCTGACCGACAAGCGCCCGAAACAATCGAAGAAGAAGACGAACGAAACATTTCCGATCTCATGGTCGACCAACTCGAATTCGCCGACGCGATCATCATCAATAAATGCGACCTCGTCTCGAAACAAGATTTGCAGAAGATCAAGGCGCTCGTCAAGACTCTGAATCCAGAATGTACGGTCCTCACGTCGGTGAGATCAAAGATTGATTTGAGGAAGATTCTGAATACGGGAAAGTTCTCGTTTGAGAAAAGCATGATGAGTGCTGGCTGGCTCAAATCGTTACGAGAAGAGACTCGACCCGAAACAGAAGAATACGGCATCGGTAAGTCCACAGTCTCTGCTTTCTTGAGGGTAGAAATTGAGGCGAGAGAGTGTCGACAGGCTCTTTTGTGTACCGAGCTCGACGACCTTTCCACCCTTTCCGACTATGGGAATGTATCAAAGATCGACTCGTAGTCATTCAAGACAGCTACGAACCGAACGAGGACGGAATGGAAGTCGACGAGGAGGCAGACGCTTCGAGTGAGAACTCGTGGGAATCTGAACCGGACCTGGAAGCGTAAGTTACATCTACTGTTGCTCACCTCTTCACTTGCTGATATCTCTTGACGTCTGCTCTCAGTCAACCGCAACTCGACCCGGTCGCTCGACTCGCCTCGAAGAAAGCTTCTTCATCTTTCGGTCCCCTGCTCCGCTCAAAAGGGTTCTTCTGGCTCGCGACTCGACCACTGATGAGCGGAGAATGGAGTCAAGCCGGAGTAATGCTCACGATCGGAGGTGGATCGAGATGGTTATGCGAAACGGACGAGACTCAGTGGCCGGATCATCCAGAGTGAGTGCCAATTCTCTTCCTTGTCCCCATTGAACAGAAGGTTGACAGCAGTTCGTCGTGTCGCAGAGTCAGGAAGAAGATGAAAGCGGATTTTCAAGGACGTTGGGGAGATCGAAGGCAAGAAATGTAGGTTCATCCATACTCTCTTTCTCCCTCTCCGAGCTCACACACTCCCTCTTTACTGCAGCGTCTTTATCGGCGAAACGATTTCTGTCATTCAGCCCCTCCTGACTGCCGAACTGGACGCCGCTCTCTTAAACGATTCGGAATGGGCCGCTTGGGAAAAAGTCATGAAATCGAAAAAGAGCAGTATGGAGAAGAAAGTCGAGAAGCTCGAGAAGATGTTTGAGGATGGATTCGAGGATTGGATCGATGAGGAGGATCATAGCGGTCATGACCATGCTTAGTTTGTCGAAAATTGTAAAAATTTAGTTCGATCCTTCGCTTTCTCCCGTCTCTCGCCAGCAGAGAGCAACGTCAAGAATTGATCTGTAGAGAGAATGGTTTCCAACAGTGTAACAGTTTTATTTGCAGTCGCTCTATCGTCAGTTGATCTATAGTCCCTCCCTCTTGATCTTCTCCAATCGTAAAGTGACACTCGCCTTGTGCGCTCCCAACTGTTCGACATCCGCCAACCTCTCGACGTAGGGACCTAGCTTCTGTAGTCCTGCTGAGGAGAGTTCTTGAGATGTGAAGTGCTTGAGGAAGGAAGAGGTAGAAACGCCAGAGTATTGTTTTGCGTATCTACGGAAAGTGTACAAGGGTCAGTAGCTGTGAGAGTCAGGTATTAGGCTAGAGAAGAGGCGATTTGGCTTACCCGACAGTGGCTGTGAGCGGAAGGGAGAAGAATGAGTCAGTTCAGCTGAGCAACAGAGGAGAGAAGCGGAAACGAGCTTACGAAGAGTGTGATTCGTTCCAGAAGCGTAATCTCCGCACCTGTCACCGACAACGTTTCGAATAAGTATGCCGTCAGAAGGGGATAGAACCTTTCGACTCACGCGACAGGAGACCAAGGCCCAACGAAAACGGAACCCGCATTCTCTACTCTCTCAATACTCTCCGCCGCTCCTTCCATGTACAATAACAAGTGTTCCGGTGCGTAATCGTTCGAGAACTCGAACGCCTCCTCGACCGTGTTGACTTTGAGAATGAACGATTGCGATAGTGATTTTCGGAGGATTTCTGCGCGCGGGAGAACCTTGGCTTGCTCTTCGATCGCGACGAGGAGGGAAGAGATGTAGGACTCGGGAACGTCGATTGCGACGAGGACGGATTGGGAATCGAGACCGTGCTCTTGTTGACCGAGGAGGTCGGAGGCGATCAAAGCAGGGTCGGCGGTCTTATCGCAGATAATCTAAGGTAGCGACTGTCGGTGAGCTTGACACAAAGGTGAGACAGAGGGGGAGATAGACGTACGAGAACTTCTGAAGGACCTGCTGGGACATCGATTGCAACTTTCGCGCCAGAATCCATCGCCACAGACTGTAAGAACCCCGAAGTGATCAGGGACTGTCGTGATCACTGAAGAACTGGAGTCACTCACCATCTTCGCCGCGGTAACAAACTGATTTCCCGGTCCATAAATCTTGTCTGCTTTCGGTACCGATTCCGTCCCATAAGCCATTGAAGCGATCGCTTGAGCTCCTCCAGCTTTCACGATCGTCGATACTCCAGTGAGTTTCGCGATGTAGACGATTTCGGGC
Organism: Sporobolomyces salmoneus; assembly: GCF_050403485.1. Lineage (NCBI taxonomy): Eukaryota > Fungi > Basidiomycota > Microbotryomycetes > Sporidiobolales > Sporidiobolaceae > Sporobolomyces > Sporobolomyces salmoneus. The sequence continues at coordinate 75,228 of NW_027481105.1, forward strand.
GAGATTGAACCGTCGGGACGGGGAGGGGTTGCGAGAGTGATCGTTTTGCATTTGGCGACTTGGGCGGGAACTCCGAGCATGAGAGCGGTACTGTTGACGTCGGGAGTGAGTCGTGCTTGTACTTATCAGCTAGAAAGGAAACGAGCTTACCTAGGAAGAACAGCAGTTCCACCGGGACTGGAGAGAACCAAACTTCGTGAGGGATGACTTCGTGACATGCCAGATGTACCGAAACGACTACTCACACGTATAGTCCTACACTTCCTATCGGTCTCGCGAACCTCGAACAGATAACGCCAGGCATCGTCTCTACCCTAATCGGTTCCGATTCTCTCTCCATTTGAGCAGAGTGGAAAGTCTACCAACTTCAACCTCGGTCAGCTCCCGTCATCCCCGCTACAATGGAGTACTCGGGACTGACCTTGATGTTGTGGTAAGCTACATCGATTGCCTCCTTGACCTCTGGTTCGATCTTCATGAGTCCCTCATCAAACGGCGCCTTCAACGTCAAAGGGAAACTTTCGTCCGTCGCTGGAGTACATCTATCGAATTTAACGACTAGTGATCTCAATCCTGCATCGCCTCCTTCCCGTACGGTTTGTAGGATAGGGGAAACGAGCGAGAGAATGTCGGATGAAGATTTGACAGGTCGTTCGAGCAGAGCGGCTCGCTGTGCCGGCGTGAGGTCGGACGAGGTGTAGACCGGTGATCGGTAGTCTGCTACGGCTTCCATGTCGTTTTATAGTGGTGAGTGAGGAGCAAAGAGGGACTTCGGGGGGGGGATCAAGTTGAAATTGCGCCAAACGTTCGAAACCTTCGACCAGAAACTACTCAAAAATATGGGAACAATCAAGCGAAATGATAGAGGAAAATACAAATAGATGAATGAGAGCGAAGAAAGAACAAAAAACTAGTCATCAAAAAGAATAACATGGTACGGAACCATGTTCGCAAGAGATCTCATCTCAGTCTCCCACCTCTCGAGTGTACACCTAGCGATCTCCCGATACGCTGCCTCCTTGTGCCCGACGAGGAAATCGATAATGCGAATTTGGGATTCGAAGTTCGCGAATCGAAGTTCGGTCCTCCTGCGGTTGACGACTTCAACAGCCTTGACAACCTTCAGACGGGTCTCCTTCTCCACCAAGCCGTGCATGTCGACGAGCGGTAGGCGTTCGAGTGCGTGAGAGGTGCAGTGTCGAGTGAAGGTTTCGCCGCAAACGAAGCAAAGAAGAGGGTAAAGGAAAGTGTTAGCCCTCCACCGGATAGCGAGTCGACGACGAGAATCCGAGGAGATGAGAAGGACACCGTCGACGAGACCGTTGGGACGATTCGAGGAGTCGATGTACGAAGCGAGTTTTCCAGAACCTCCGCTGAAATGAGCGACCGAGTGGTGACGAAGGAAGGTTGACCGGGTGAAGGGGAGTTCGTGATTGTCGAGACGTTGGCGATTGATTCTGACGAAGGCGTCGTGGAGGGCGAGGTGCGAGAGGCGGAAGAGATACTTCGCGCGACGACGACTTGTGTTCTCTTTTTCCTTGAGGAAAAGAATCCGAGTCGGATTCGTCGGAGGCGCACCCTGAAGGAAGCAAGCGAGACCTAGAGCGAGGTGCTCTAGGCGTACCATCGGAGGGACGAGTCCAGTCATCGCGGAAGCGAGTCGATCCTTTCCCGCCGAGTTTCCGATTCCGACGATCCAAGTTACCGCTCGAGCGTGGCGATTCTTCCATCCGAGGAGGTATTGATGTCGGGGTTTCCGTGGGGTTCCCATGAGATAGGGATAGAGGAGAGGCGCACCGTACTCGAGAAGGGAACGACAAAACGACCGGTAAATCGTCAGTCGAGTCATTGGAGACCAATGACCTCCCGCCGCTTGAAGACCTCCTAGTAAACGATCCATCGCGTTGATCTTTCGATCGAGATAAGCCTTGAGCATCAATCCTTGCCCGTTCCGTTCGATTCCCAGATACCTCGTCTCGGAAACCACCGCTAGTTCCTCACCTCCAAGGACATGTCCCTTCACCTGACCCTTATAGAGATCGCTGCGAGCCATGAGTACGCACTTCTTTGGATTGAAGCACATCCCCCATTCCTCTGCCCATTTCTCCGCCGCCTCAATGAGGATCTCGATTCCCGCCCTGTTCTGCGCGCCGGCCGCTAGGTCGTCCGCATAGGCCCACGCTTCGATGTCCGGGTCGAGGGAGTTGAGTAGAACCAGGAGCGAGTTGATGTAGAGGTTGAAGAGGAGCGGGGAGAGAGGAGAGCCTTGCGGAAAGCCTTGTCGACGCGCGAACGACGGCGAACGACGACCGTTGACGATAAGTGAGATTTTCGCGCCTTCGGTTAGGAGAGACCAGACGATTTGTCGGATGCTGAGGGGCATACCGAGTCGTTTGAATGAGCGAAGGATGAGTCGAGGAGGGGGAGAATCGTAGGCGGACTTGAAGTCGAAGAAGGCGGCGCACGGATACTTGTTCGCTAAAGCCGAGTCGACTGCGATGATGGAGCTCGTGCACGACCAACCGGACCGGAACCCCGCTTGCCGATCATCGAGAGAGGCCCATTCCGATCGGAGTGGGTCGAAGACGGGAAGGAGGAGGATTTCGAAGATTCGTCGACAGAAAGGGGTTGACTCTTGACTAGTTACATAGAGGGAGAACCCGCAGGACCCCGTTTTGCTACCAAGTAAGTAGCTACATAACGGAGACGGAAGAGGGGGTTCAAATTCAAAGAAATGACAGAGAACTTCTTTCAAGAGTCGTTCGGGTAAACAGGGAAGGGGAGCGACTGATTCGAGGGAACCGATTCAGCCTAAGGTTTCTTTCAGCGTTCGAGAATGATCATGAAACTCACAGCGGCTTCATTCGAGAATGAGGGCAAAGGACTTCCGGCGACGAATTACCCACTGCGCGAGAACAACGTCATCAGCAATCAAGAACTTGAAGTCGACGATGCGAGAGCGGGAGGTTTGAGTGACTCACGAAGAACGTCAGCAAACGAGAGACACCTGAGCCATACCACGACCTTCCTAGCGTCCTGAACCATCTGTCAGACCGAGCGAGACCGTCAGCGAGCCATTCACTTTGGACGTTTCGAGGGAAGCGACTTACGGAAGACTCGAGATTCCATTCTCACCCTTCTCTCCTCTCCGATGACTCGAGGCTGTGGCCGGGGGAGTGTTCGCTCTACCGAAAAGGGAACAATAAGAGAAGGGGTGTGAGCGGGGGGGTGACGACGAGGGGAGGGGATGGGGGGGAGGGAGAGGAAGACGAGGAAGCTACCAGTACTTACCATCTTGAAAATACCAGGCGTGGAGCGTTGGTAGACCTAACGAATTCGGTCGAAGTTCAAAGACGAGAGGTGAAGAGAAGAAGAGAAAGAGAGAGAGAGGGCAGCTCGTTTCTTTTCGCTCTTCGCAGCAATTCGAGCGCTCGAACCTCACGGCAATTTTCGCATAACTTCGGGCAACCCTCTCCCCATCCACCTTGACACGCACTGATTCCGAGAGTTGCCTTTCCGAGTACCAGACTGGGACCCGCTCACCTGCGGAGAGAAATCCAAAAACAAGAGAGAAAAACAAACTCAGCCCTTAGCTCTCTACCCCTCACGGCTTTCTTGCTCTTGCTGCTCCACACATGATCACAGCTTGTCGTAATCTACAGCTACGTGTCCCCTTGCATTTGAAGAACACCGATGCCGACGCATTCCACGGCGAGTTTGCATCTGTCGTTGCGGTTTCATTTCACGAGGCTTCTCTCTTCAACCTGAACCGTCGCCAGCGAGAGCGGCACAGATCACCGAGAATCTGAGGCTCGTTATCCCTAGTTCGCCACTGGCCGCCTTGCAAGGGCGAGTGTCTTCTCTGTGATTCGCAAAGTTCACATACGAGCTCCAAACATCGGTTCCTCTCGACGACTCGGCTCCAGACAGTGAGGTTCGGCTCTCCCCTCGGTAGCTAGAAGCCGGATCGGAGGGCGAGTTTCCTACAGATGAGTTGTCATGAGATGCGGAAAGCAAGAGCACATTTCGATGAAGGCCGCGTTCGACGTCATCGAAACAGCTCGATCCCGATCTCGAGTACATCGAGAAGTTGAGAGGTCGAGAGTCACATGATCAGAAGGAGTTGGTGTTACGTCGAATTGATAATCGGGTTTAACCTCGAAGCCTTGACTCGATGTCCTTATTCTCGCATCGTGACACGACGCTCTTGTAGTACTGACGCCATTCGCATGCTTGTCCTCCAGATTGAGATATCGCGACGAGCTAATCGAGCCACAGCTCCCATCGTTCAGGTCGATACCAATCCGTCCAGAGGTAATTCAATCCGTTATTGAAACAAGCTCTGTACATCTCGTTTGCCGCTCGTCGGTGGATTCCCGTCGAGGCGAGCTAGCCATCGTCGAATGGGATAAGAGAATGTTGGTTGAAGTGGCGAGCGAGGAGATCGAGGAACGTATTTTCGACGTCGAGAGGACAAAGCTTGCCGTTCTGCTTCACGATTGAACTGGTCAGTTCTCGAGCACATTGAGTCGCACAGAGAACGATTTCATAGATGAGCTTACCCCTTTCATCTTTGCTGCCTTGCCTTGAGCCTCCCGAAGACCTTTCGCATTTGTCGAAACCTCCGCTTCGACTTCAATCTCGACCCTATCTCGAATTCTAGACGATTCAGCGTACGATACTCCGACTAGATCTTGGGCTGAGTCGTAGTCGAAGACTAGCAAGAAGAGCATGGTTGGTCGATGAACAGAAAAGCTTGAGTAGACGGTTGTAGGCGGAACTTCAACGAAAGTTGATGAACATTCGCGAGGGCCGTGGTAGGTGGGGTAAGACGAGCGGCGACAAGTGGGTGAGAGTGAATCACGGAGCGAGTCGGATCGACGGGATTATAGCTGTAATCGGTTGAGATGAGGCGAGGAAAGGAAACGAGTGACGCTAAGGTGAGAAGCCGATAGAGACGGAAGAGGTCAGAAATCCAGTGTGTGATCGATGTGCTATCGATGGAGATGAGGTAGGTCGCGGTAGGCCGAGAAGCGCACGGGAGCTTAAGCCGATTCGACGTTTGTTTGCCGAAAGGTTCTACTCGACAGACGACGGAGGTGATACGTGATAGCGAGTAGGATTGCATCGCCATCGTTTTCAATCAGTCGCGCTACTGTACAACCCCTCGCATCTTGCCAATCGTCCCATCTGCAAAGGAGGCGAACAAAGTCAGGGACGAAACGAGATTGAACATGTGCGAAGCGATACTTACTTGTTTCATCAATAACCAGTCCCGTCGTACCCAGTACGCTCCTACCAACTCTACTATCCCATCGACCTTCGATTTCACGACTCGTTTCTTTCGAAGATTAACCTTTTCTGCCCCTGTTGAACTTAAGCAGTTACGACTCGCCAGATGATCCAGACAGACTCCTCGTGGTCGACGTATTGGAGAGGGATTTGAGAGAGAGTGTCGAGAGCCAGCGCACTGTAGATTGCGACAATTTTCCGAATCTGTGAAGGCTCGAACGATTAGCGTTTCTTGTTGAACCTGGCGAGGAGGCGTCGTACTTACCTAATACTCGACACGTCCAAGCTGTTCTCCGCGATACTGGCTGAGATAATTCTGCATTGCCCAGTCGAACTACTCACCCAAACACGGAATCTTCCCCCTCGTCTCCTCAAGGGATCGTCTCTCCTACTTTCCGTTCTACTGATAGTCGTTTCGAGAGGAGATACCCAATTGAGATGTCTCGAGCTTGGATGGTAGCCCTATGCACTACTCAAAATTCACCGGCTCAGCGAAATCTTAACGAGAGAAGGAAGAAAACCGCTCACTTCATCTCTCAAGCAGTAACTGCCCTCAACTTCTTTATGACTTGTGATCTCGAACAGCTCGTAGGTGATCTCACTACGTGGAGGAGGAGGAGGGATGGCTTTCCCAAGCGAGGATCGTGAAATCAGCATTTCCTTTCTTGCTGGCTGAGGGAGGGGATCGACTCACCTTGTATCTCACAGTCACCGTGACCCTGGTCCATTCGTGTGCTTGGAGTGGGTTCCGTAGATCCAGAATGCGAGTCGAGACGAGCGAGCGAGTTGTGGAGGTCGAAACTTCTCCCGACGCGATCGAGTGCCGTTAGGAGTGGTTCGGTAGTATCTTCAGTGTTGTCAGATACTGTCAGAGGCAGTCATGTCCAGTCAGCGACCCGTGGAACAGCGAAAGATCAAGGAGCGACTGACCTTCAGTCAACCCTCCTTCGTCCGTCGATTCGGGTTGATCAGCTTGCCGTCCTATGTTGTAGAGGTATCGTAGGTCGAGCATCGGAATGCGTTGAGCTCATTGAGGGGCTTAGAGTGAGCGATAGAGATGCAAAAGCTCTCTCTTTCTTCTGCATTCAACTCCTCCATGCCACCACTCGGACTACGCTGTGATGCATTGCTCTGCTGCATTCGTAAACCGCCGGAGTATCCCTATGTATGTCGCTTTCGATGGAAGTCCCTGCTCCCGAGCTATCTCTCTGACAGACTCTCTCTCTCTCTCTTCTAGGTTGCTTCGTCTGTCAAGCTGACTGGATTGAATCTGGAGGTTCATGAAATCCTAGCTTAAACACAGTTCAACTCGAATCGCAAACAGGACAGATGGACGAGCGAGATTTCCCCTCGAGCTCGCTCGCAGATGTCCTTTTCGCTCGCTCTCTCGCTCTCGCTGCCACTCTCGATCTCCCCTTCCTTCCTCTCTTCCCTCGACCACTCTTTCGCTTCTATCTACACCGAATCCAACGACAATGTCGAACGTCTGTCACTGGATTCCTGCAAATTCGTCGAAGATCTGCGGCCAATCCTTCGAGAACTCCAAGGCTCTCGTCGATCATCTCGCATACGTCCACGTCCGAACCGTCGTCGGTGTGAAGAAATCGAAGTGTCGCTGGAACGGGTGCGGACAGAACAGCAACTCGAAGAAGAAGGTCTTCACTCATCTCACCGACGAACACAACCTTCGACGCAGCGATACCCCTCTTCTCCGTACACCGCCAGCACCTTCTTCCTCTCCCTCACCTCCAGCTATCCTCGGTCTCCCTCGACAACACCTCTCTCCCGTTCCTCCGACTGTTAGAGGACCATCAATCGAATCAGATCAAGTCCTTCGCTCCTCTCCCTACACTCTCCCTAGTCCATCCCATCCCTCCTCCTCGACTACCCCCTCCTTCTCCACCTCCTCCCAGCAATCTTCCGTCGATGATCCCGCGTCAACCTCGAACTCGCGTCAAGTTCCACTTTGTCGATGGCGAAGTTGTCCCGGGCGAGATTGTCCCGTTGACAATTTCGCCATCAACATAGTCGGTCTCGAACAACACCTCCGAGACTACCATCTCAACCCTCGAGATCCGCGAATTTGGATCAAATGTCTCTGGGAAGCAAACTGCACGAGCCGATTCAAGGAGGAGGATCAATTGATCGATCATGTTTTCGACAAGCACCTCGACATTCCGAGGTACGGATGCCCCGCCTGTCGCCAAGTCTTCAAGCGACGGCCGCTCTTGAAGAACCACCACTGTCGCACGGTTGAATCGAGCAAACTTGCTTCGCTCTTTCCCTTCCCCGATCACCCTCCTTCTCGACCTACGAAACGCACCCCTTCGCTCAAAGTAGCACAAATTGAACATCTCATTATGGGCGTACAGGCGACTCCTCTTCCGACCTCTCTCCAACCAACTCCGACCCCAGTCCCAACTCCCCGTGGGTTCTACTCGAACCGCAACAAAGGGCAAGCCCGATAAGGATCCATGGACGAGGTGGAGATCAGATCCGGTGAACTCGAGGTGAAATGGAGGAGGAGATTGATGGGAATCGGAGGTGGACCGAAGATCCGTCTAGTTCAACGCGAGGATACGCAGTTATTTGAACGCAAGAAGAGAGTCGAGAGGATTTGGATCACTTGTAGTTGGCACGTGAAGGGATCGGGATCGCGAACGAATGTAGTAGGTGGATGGAGAACAGTCGAAATGGATCTCTGTTTTTTGATTTTGTCCCCAATTTCTGTTCCAGTCTCTGGTAGCTCTCTCGAATCGACTCGAATCGGAAATGAACGCTGTGCAAGCAGATGACAAGTAACACTCGCGTTCTACTACACCCATGCAAAAAGTTGTCTATCCTCGTCATCGAGATCCAACTCCGCGACTATGAAACCCTCTCCTCTTCCCTCCGCTTCACCTTGTCCTTCATCTACCGCGTCATCCGTCTCCATCTCGATGATCTCGTCCTCCTCCGGTCGTAACAAGATTCCGACCAAACCTAGGAGATTGTCTCCTTTCTTCAAGTTTTCGAGCCTCCTTCGTCTGTCCTCCTCCGAAAGCGGACTGAGTTCCTTCTTCAACGCATCCTTGAGACGGGTAACCTCGGAGTTCTTTCCTCGGAAGGTGTAGCCGAGGTATTCGGCGTTTGACGGCGAGAGGAGATTCCCTTCGACCCCTTGCGCGGCTCCGAGCGAGATTCGTGCCGTGTTCAGTGCAGCATTGTCGTCTCGATGTTTCACGTCGAAGCATCTGCAGCAAACCACGATCCGCAGGATATCCGACAAGTCTGTTGAGCGCCCGGGGTGAACGAGCCTGACGGGAGAGAAGAAAATGAAACTCGAGTCAGCTCTCATTCGTAAGCTATGAACTTAGCGAGAGAAGGACCAACGTACGAAGCTCCACATCCTGGTTTCGAGCACACCTTGGAGGTGAAACTTTCGATGGAACGAACCAATTGCAGGTTGATCCACGGGATCGCTTTGAGCGCACGAATTTCTGCCTCGACGACTCCTCTCGACGCTTGACGTCCATATCCCTTTCCTCCACTGATGTTGCCATAGGGAAGAACGAACGCGACCTTGATCTCGTCTCCATTGGGAGGTTTCGGGAACAATTTCATCCAACGTTTCGTCGCCTGGGAATCGAGTTTTCGACGTCGACGCTCCTTCTCTCGGTTGTTGAAGTAGGAGTGGAGGAAGTCAGGACTGTGAATGATGCCGGCTTGTAGAGGGATAGGTAGAAGGAGTCGTTCGGACTCGAAATGAATTCGATCGAGAGGGAGTAAATGACCAGTGACGGGATCGCTTCTCCGAGGTCGGCGCAGTAGAAGACTAAGGTCCGTAGTCCTCGAATGTCCTTGGCCTACTACTACACAGTCCAAGAGAGTGAGCGGAAAGAAACGTTTGCAGAATCATCGAAATCACTCACCTTGGAAACCTTTCGCCAACCTCGAACGAGCTTCGAACGGAGTAATCTCCTTCAATCTTGCTTGTGCCTCCTTGTCCGCCTTGATCGAAGGACCTGAAGGAATTCGAATGAAATCGATCGGTCCTTTTGTGTTTCGAATCACCGCTCCGTCGAAGAGCACTCTTCTTCCTTCGTCGACTGCGACAATCGCTGAGAGCTTCCTGACGACACCTTGATCGTCTTGTTCTTGTCCGGGCATAAGGTCCGGATCGACCTTGGACCAATCGAAAGACGAAGACCCAGGCGCCTTTCCGGGAGCAGGAGGAGGGAGCGCGTCGGTAGGATTCGAAGAAGCGGGAGTCGAGGGGGACTGTACAAAGGGAGCTGCGGAGGATGAAGTAGAGGCGAATGGATATGATGAAGAAGAAGTAGAAGAGGAGGAAGCGACAGCGTTTGAAAGTGTACGACTAGTCGACGGAGTTGGAGTAAAGAGAGGGGTAGTCGACGAGGGATGGGGTAGTTGAGGGTGTGAGGAGGTGGCTGAAGTTGACGAAGGAGGGGAACCCCCGTAGAGATTTTCGGAAACCCAATCCTTCCATTCTTCTTTCGTCTTCTTGCCCGTTTCGGAGAAAGGAGTTCGGAAAGGGAGGTGTAGCCCTTTTCGAGGATCGAGGATGATTGCTTGAGATGCCGTCCCTTTGTCGTGAAAACGAAGTTTGTTGGGTCGTCGCAGTTTCTTCGTGGTTTCGTTCGCATCGTCGGCACGTCCTCCTCCTCCACTTTCTCGATCCTGACTTTGATGACGTCCGTTCCCACCTTCTGCTGCAGCCCGTGCGTCTCCACCAACACTTTGTCCGAATTCGACGAGATCGAAGAGTGGAGTGAGTGTTTCGAGTTTGTCGTCCTTTGCGACCTTGATTCCTCCTCCTGCTTGACCTCGAGCGCGTTCCATCTTCAAGTACACGTCGGTCATCTTGTCGAAACTCGAACCGAGTTCTTCGATTCCTTCTCTCCAATTTTTCCCTTTCACTTGATCTGTCGTAACACGCAGTCATCAGTTATTGTTCCGTACGAGGAGAATAGCTGCTGGGTTCAGGACTTACCTTCGAATTTGATCGAACCTGTCATGGTGAAGAATCGAGGATCGTAAACGAGAGAATGAATCGAAAACCCGTCGAACCAGATTTGACCGTGGTACAGGTGCACTCCGATTGAAGGGTTGAAGATGTGTCGGAGTACTTCATGGGGGACTTGATCAATATCGTCTTGATTCGTAAGACCCAAGTGACGGAATAGGTTGTGGACTGTTGTTGATTGATCCTCGAGTATCTTCTTGCTCTCGTCGGTCGGGAAGCGAACTACGAGAGGTCCGTTCGAGGGTTTGTCGAGTAGAGGGAGGAACGACCAGCAATTGTTAATGAAGGAGAGGATCTTGTTGGGATTCGCCATCTGATCCTTCCAAAATTTGTTGGAATTAGCGAGTCGACGCAGTTCCTCCTGAGCGATACGGATTGGGTCGTTCGGCTTGAGCGTTTCGAGGAAGGCATCGTCCTTGATGTCGAGCGGTTCGAAGGTGATTCCGAGCGACAAGCAGTAAGTGTTGAAGACTTCCGATTCGAGAGCGATCCGACCGAGGAGTTCTTGAACGAGATCGGGTAGGTATTGCTCGTTACCGCCGTAGCTCTTCGTGAACGCGAAGATCATTCTGAGCTTGAGGGTGCAGCCTCGCGGTTTCATTTGCTATCGGAAACGACAGTAAGTTCAGCAAATATCGGCGAACGGGGTGAGTTCTGAGAACTTACAATGAAAGGTAGATCGATCAGAGGGAGAATTCGGTGAACGATTCGTCTCGCGATCTTCTGAGACGGAGACGCTCTCGAGTTGTCGTCCTCGTCGTCCTCCTCCTCCTCCTTCTGTTCGACTTCCTCTCGTTCGTCCGATTCCTTGACGTCCTTCGATCCGACTTCCATAAACTTCTCCGTCCGTTCGAACTTCAAGATGTTCCCACCAACCGCCACGACGAGATCTCCGATCGTATCGTACTCCTTCCCTCCCACTTCACCCAGCGACTCGAGGTACGATTGACCGATAAATTTGATCATGAAGTCGACTAAAGAGCTGAGTAACTCGACAATCGCCTTCGTTCCCATCCCAATCTCGACCGAGGTTCCGCTCGACGTTCTCTTCTGAGCCGTGGCGACGATCTCTTGCTCGAGTTTGTCTTCGAACAGCCGTTGATTCATCGCGATCAAGCGTTCCTCCTCCGTTGCCGGTTCGTCGTCAACCTCGAAACCATCGAACTCGTCGTCCTCGTTGTCTTCGTCTTCCCCGAGACGCATCGTCGTGTCGCCATCATCTTCCTCGTTGTCGTCTTCGGTTCCTTCTTTCCCTCTGTTTCGATCCGCTGGCGGCGTCGGTTGATTCGCGGACGAAGTCGTAGGAGGTTGAGGTTGAGGTCGTTTTGGAAGAGCTGCCGTTTGTATCCGGAGCTTGACGAGACGCAACGTCTTCTTGCTGTTGATCGAGGGAAGAAGATTCGAGAGCGTCGATTGCGGGAGCTGGTGGAGTTGATGATAAGCCCTCGCTACTCGATCGTTGTTGACTCCGAAGGGGTTTGTAAGGGTTCGTTCGGGCATCGAGAGGAGAGTGTCGAAGATGTTGTTTGCGACAAAGGAGAGTAACGATTTCATTCGAGCATCGGTCGCGACCTTGAAACCAGTTCCGCAGGTCGTGAAGTTGAGAGCGAGGAGATTTTGTAGTTTGATGAGAGGTCGGGGGTAGTTCAGTTCCCGACGTTTCTTGATCATAATGGCGATCGCGATATCAAGCTAGATCGATCGATTCAGTGTCAGCTCGCGAACAACGCTGAGTGAGAGAAATGAGGGTCATACGTACAAACTTGTTATCACCCTTGAAGATCGCCTCGAGTTCCTCCTCGCAGAAATCGGCTTCGGCGATTCTTTGACGGAAGAGAATTCGTCGATCTTCGGGAACCTGAGACTCGAATTTCGCAACGGGCTTCTCCAACCATGCTGGGAACAGGAGAGATTGAGGTCGATTCGAGGTTGGGAGTTGAACGGAGAGAGGGAACCTCTTGTAGAATCGGTTGAGAGCGAGAACAGCGACGGCCGTGCGATCTCCAAATTCGCGCGGTTTCGACGACCACTCGTACAAGACACTCGGTGCGAACTCCCAGTAGAATGCCAGTATCGATGCGACGAATTCCGTAATCGGTGGACATTCATTCAACCAAACCCGTAAAATCGATTCGAGAACCGCGATGAAGTCTTGATTGAATCGATGGCCCTTGGGGATTGCTGAGTACGAAAGAGGATCAGCTGACTGCTCCTCCATAATGCCGTAGAGAAGAAGATCAACTCACAGGCGAATTGGTGGTCCCGTATGGTATTCACTTGGAAGGGAAACGAAATTGTAGATTTCGCAAGTCCAAACTGCCCGAATCCAACTTTGACGGCCGCCTTTCGCGAAGACTCCTTCGGTTGGTCAACCTTCTTCCCCTTTCCAGTAGTTTGTTTCGATTTCGGTGGAGGTCTTGAAGGAGGTTTCGAAGGTTCGACAGCTTTCTCTTTCCCCTTCCTCGAGCGAGTTTTCGAGTTCCCGGGTTGACGAGCAGTGTGAGCTGAGCTCTGAGCGTTGACGAGTCGATTCGATTCCAGGAGTTGATCGTCCAGGAGTTTCCGCGCATCGGGACCTTTGACGGTTCGGTAAGGGAGGTGTTCCTGAGGTTGAGGAGCACGATCGCCTCGTCGAGGATTGGGCTTCGAGCTCGGCGGGAGAAGCGATTTGAAGGGATGATTTCGGCCTTGGGTTTCGAAGAGTATCGCGATCTGTTTGTTGAAGAGTTCTTGAAGCGGTTTACCGACGGCGATTCGAGCATCACTCTTCCCCATCAAATCCCCCTGCATCTCTACTAGACCCTTGTAGACTCCAACTACGTCCTCGAGTCGCATCGTATGCTTTTCCTGCAGGGTCGGTTTCAACAACGAATTGATCCACCTTCGGAAGTCGCGTTCGAGTTCGTCCCAGGTCACATCCCTCGATTCGGATCCTAACGCGAGGTAGGAGGTCTCGACCGTATTCTTCGTCCCATGAATCGACTCGTAAAGCTGGATAAGTTGGTCGTACTCCTGCGTGAATTCGAAAATTTGTCTCTCCAGAAGAAGTCTTCTCGAAGGTTTCTTCACGTCCCGATTCGCTCGAGCTACGCCGGGAACGCTGAATCCGGGGAGACCAGAAGACTCATCGCAGCCGATGAGGGCTGCTGCCAGAGTTTGAGCGAATCGATCTCGGAATTTCCAATCGCTCGGGTGATCTTTCCTCCTCCTCAAGTCGGTGGCTCGACAGGCGTAGTTTCGGGCGATTCCAACGATGAAACGGGCCGATTGATGGTCGTTCAAGACGAGATGATCCGAGTCCTTCCCGAGAATCATTGAAACGAATGTCGGCAGCCAGGCGGGACGACGGTCAGGAGAGTAATGGATTGATTCGACCCCAACGGGAAGCTGAGGAGGAGGAGGATGAGGAGGAGGAGTAGTAGACCTTGGTGCGTCGGGCTCGTAGTAAACGCCGGCGCTAGCCTGGGCGCATACAGAATCGGCTTCCGAAGTCGAAACGATGTGAGTCGCTCCGGAGAGAAGTTTTCCTGCCTCTATCGAAATTTGTCCCGCGATCGTTTCCGGATCCAGCGAATCGTTCTGCGATACAGATTAGGACTCAGCTTGAGCTCTTCAGAAGGAGAAAAGAGACGGTTGCTTACAACTTCATCATCCCTTGGCGGGGAGAAAGCCGGAAGAACGATTCGATCTTCGGAATCAGCCAAATCAATCTCTGAATCACACGGTCGATGGGTAAGTACTGGTAGAGCTCTACGATTGGACTGGAGCGAGAAACCCACGAGGTACCGCAACTTCCTCCCCTTGCTTCTTCTTCTTTCGATACTCTGCCGCCGCGATCCGCCATTGTTGGATCAGTTCCTTCTTCACCGTCGTGATTTGTCGAGCATTCAGGGCATTTGATTTTCCTTTTCGTCGATGAGAGGCATGATCGTAGACGCAAACGATGTCCACGAGGTCGGAATATTCTCGTCGGAGGATATTGATGAAAATGTTCAAATTCCGCAACTCCTCCAGTCTTCGTTCGAGAAGAATCTTTCCGAGCACCTCCGCCGACGGATCTCGTCGGAATTTTTGGATAAACGCATGATCTACCGTGGTGAAGTGAGGGAATTGTACATCGGAGATATCGACGACCCCTCGAACAACTAGCTCACGGTAAAGGTAGTCAGCGACAGCACAAATCGAACACGAGAGCGTCACGTACTCTTCTCTCCGTTCTCGAGACAGTCCTGAGTGTATTGAATCGTTTTCAATCTCTCTCCTTTGTAGCTCCAACGGGTTGGAGCATTCGCATCCTCATCTCTCTTCCTTACCGCATCTGATCCATCATGTACTTGTGCAGTAACCATTGAGAAGTTGCTTGAGACGTTGGAAGGAGAGGCGGTTTAGAGAGTTGGTAGTGACGAGGGCCAGCCTCAAGGGTAGGAAGGGAGGAAGGGGAGTGTTGTGGGAGGGTGGAGAGTATATAACGTTATCGATCGATCGAGGTGTATTCGTTCTTGGGTGGTAAAAGGTCGAGTGAAGTAGAGAAAAGAGAGAAAACGAAAGTCGTCAAACAATCCTCTTCCTTCTGCGCTCACTGTCAATGTGGTATTCGCCTTTCGTTCGATTCTGGTGTACGGTCCCTCGAGAAGGGTTCGAGCATTACTTCGGCCACCACCGATTCCCCTCCGCCGTCTGCCCTCCTCCAACCCTGCCTCGTCTCCTCGTCTCCTCGTCTTCGCGTTCTCGCACTCCTGAAGCACCCGTGCCGACACCAGAGATACGACATCCTTCGCTGAACGGCTACCCATCTTGTACGACCCCTTTCAGCAGCTTTCGGCCGTCCTGCTCGGGTTCTCTCCTCCTCGCTTAGTTACCCCCACTCCCGTATACTACTGCTCCGTTTCCTATGAGCTAGGCTTCGAGAAAGGCGACTGTCGATATAGCAGACGGCGGAGGAGGCGTAAGTCGCATCGGGGCGAAAGGGGATGGGGCGATTCAAAGCATCGAGGTGCCGCGGTGATGAGACTGGGAGCGAATCGGAAAGTCTGTGAAGTCTGTGAAGACTGTGTGGCAGTCGAAGTACAAGGGTCGTGAGGATATCGGTGGGATTGCGGGAAGGAGTACTGACTGGATTGGGGAAGAAATTCCGATTCCGGCGAAGGGGGCGAGTCGCATTGTTTCAAGCAGCTCGACTCATGCAGCGTTGGTCGATTGTCAGAGTGACGGACATACTGGGCGTACAGGGGAGTCACTGCTGCACTCACCGGGGAATCCCTTTTGCAAAATCGAAAATTGCACCTCGGACCTCGACGAGTCGGATCCCTCCTAAATCAGCCGGCGTCACACTTCTATACCTCGACGCTCCCACACGCCACCGATGTCACGAAGATCAACACTGCGCTCCGCAAGTTCGACCGCCGCGTCGTCTCCTCGAGGAAGCTACAACAACACTCAGAACTCATCTGATTCCACGAGTAAGTTTATCTCCTTGCATCCGCTCGACAGACGTGATAGGCGGAGCAAATGAAGCGACAGTACTCTTGTAAGCCTACCTGACCGTAGTGTTGATGCTGTCGCTCATTTGTGAAACCTGTTTACGGTAGTCGAGCGCGAAATCCTCTTCTCCTGCTGGCTCCAAGACACTGACGATGATTCTGAGGTCTGAAATAGGTCCCAAGTCTCAGCTCGAGGTGTTCTCAATCACCGTCGAGGGACTCGTAAAAAGTCGATTGGACTCGATAGGTGAAATCGCGAGCGAAGAAGGGCGAGAAGGGTACTCGAAGGAGCTATTGGGAGCGTTGACAAGTAGTGCAGCGGATACCGCTGTCTCTGTGGGAGCATCGGGCTCAACAGGATCTTCGGTTTCTCGGTGAGTTTCCTTACTTTCGCAAACCAAGTCGTGATTACCGGGGCTGACGTGCTCGCTCATATCTGTAGGACGCTATCCACACCGCCTTTGTTGTCGAGCAACCGTCGACGGAGATGGCTGAGGCAAGAAGAGGCCAAGCGAGTGAGGGAGGAGAAGAATCAAGATCGGATGAAAAGGAAATTTGGTGAAGCTGGAAATCGGGTTCAAGTTGAGACCTCGAGTCCTATAGGCTTACCAATGTCTAGAAATCTACAACAAGGTTTGAACAATAGCTCGAAACGTCGGAGAGTGGATCCCCAACAATATCGGAAAATTCCATATTCTCCGTTTGTTTCATTCTTCCCACTCGATATGGTGTCCTTAGCTGACACTGTCTCCTGCATGTAATAGGTCTCACCCTTCTACCGTTGGCGAAACCATTGACGGTGACGTCCTCTTTATCCGAACCGGTTCACCTCAAGATTTCGTTCGCTCGGCCGCCCTTCGATTTGTCAACCGGATCAGAAGTCTCCCTCACTTCGCCAAAGCTTGCACGAAGGATGAAACGCGCGGAGGTCACAACTCGATTACTTTCGGGGTAACCCGCATCTATGAATCAGTTGAGTCGCAACTCTCACTCAGAACTGTTGAACACGGGTTCTCACACTTGTAGATTGTAGGAGGTTCACTATACAAGTACACATAAAGATTATCCCGAACTCACAAAGGCCGTCCTCTCGAATCCCGACCTCGAAGGAATTGTGTAAGATTTTCTCGTCTCGGTTCGGAGAAATCAACGAGTATTGACTCTAGCTGGATTGCCTTCTCCATCAGGAAACATATCGACCAGGTCTTCACGACCCATTTCCGTCGAATCGCTCATCGATACGAGCGCGCGGGGGAGAAGTCGAAATTGAAGTCACCATTTCTGAAGTTTCCGCTACTCTGCATAAACCTACCCTCTCCTAACGGCGTCGACTGCTGCCTTCACGTCGATTGGAAGAATCCCGCGGCAGGTGTATGCGCTGTCATCGCTTACGGTAAGTTTTTCTCGAGTTTCCCTCTTGCTGCTCCTTGAGTATCAGCTGAAGTCTTTGCCTATGCTTCACTACTTTCTTCTCAATGATTGATTCCGGTTGTGGAGCTTAGGTGAATTCGACTCTTCTCAACATTCTTGGCTCATTCTCAACGAGCTTGGTATCGTGCTTGAATTACCTGCCGGCGTCACCTTGCTGTTCCCTTCCTCCTTGATCCAACATGGGAATTGGCACGTCGTCTCAGCTCCAACGATGGCGGCAGCACGTGCAGGGAGGGGAGTTGAAAGGGGATCGCTTGTCTTCTATGGACAAGCAAATTGGGTGACCTTGGCCGAGTTTGGAATGACCATGCGTGAGATGAACGAGAAAAAGATGGATACGAGGTATCATCCTTTCAGTGAAATGTTCAAGCGATCTTGATCAGGCTCGATTGAGCTCGACAAGATCGAGTTGTTTCTCGATGTGTGTCCTGAGTCTCCTGCGACAGCTACCGAATTCTCCGAGTCGTACGAGAGAGCAATGCAACGCTATCATCGAACGAGACGGAAGCAGTAGCTCTATCTCACGCTCTTCTGTGACTTGAGCTCGGGTCTCCCAACTTTCGTTCCTTTGACAATTCTCTCATCTCCACTCCTGACCGATCACGCCCAAGTCAGTCTTCCATTCCTTGCAGACAGCCTCGCACCTTGGCATGTCTTGCATTGAGCAGGCGGACGCTGCCCGGTCAGTCTTCTCACGAGATCCATTAAACGTTTTCGCGGCACTTTGAGTGCCATCTACTTCCTTCCTGGCGCATTATCGCTCGGTTTCTACTTGTTGTGACGAACTCTTGATATGGATCATACTCTGCATCATCATAGGCCGTGTTCAATCATACGCGCGGATTCCTTGAGGAGTATCTGACGAGACTGTTCTTGGAGTTTTCCCCTGCTACCCACTTCGTGGAGTACGGGAGTTGCTCCCATGGTGTATATAGTACGCTGGGAGGGAGCTATCAATGTTTGAAACGACAAGGATTCGAAGGCACCGAGCACGTGCTCGTCAAAGTTTCGTTTTGCACAGTCGCAGTTTTCATGGCCATGAATCCGTCGGTTTGCAATCGGACGGCGCTTCCGGGGCCGGCTATCGACCACATAGGGTGCATAGTGTATGTCAGTGTCCTCTGGTGGTCAGCGGACTCGTTCTTCGGAGCAAGCTACTGTCAACCGTGCTCGATTGCTCGCATCTCTCGCGTGTACGTACGTTTACCACCCACTCTTTGCACGGCCAAGGACGTACAAGCCTCTGACACGTACGAGGCGCAAAGACTCTGCCGCAATCTGCTTGTTGCCTCCTAGAAGGTCAGATAGAGATCAAAATTCTCCCCGGGTTCCGCTCGAAAGCTCTCCAGTTGTTCAGCGCAAGACTCCCGTGAGGATATTTGAAGAAAGAAGAGATAGATTGCATACTTGTGAGAGCAGGTTGCGAGCAGCTTGACCGTAGGTTGGCTGCAGCCTGACGAGGGGAAACGAGCAGGCTGCCAGCAGCAAATCAAAATATTCGAAGCAGGCTGCTGCAGCGCTGCCTGCCAGGTTGCGAGCAGGCTGTTCACTCTCTCGAGTCAAGCTCACTCCCGGCTGCTTGAGATCAGCGCTGCGTCACCCGGCCTATACTCCGGTGGTGATGTGTTCCGAGCTCGTTCGTTCGCATCCGGATCACGAGCCAATCACCCAGAGCTACGTGCGCCCGATTGCCAGCAGTGTTTTCGACGTCTGCATGCCGCCGCAACATCTCTCCTCTCATTGTGCTGGCGCTATCCGGCCTTGAAGCAATTCGCCCGGATTTGCTTGTTTCGTCGGAATTCTCCATAACCCGCGTAGGAATGACTTCCGTCGCAGGTGCATCCTTTCCCTTGATGAATTGGCTGTCCTCTGCCCAAGGTTTCCCATCCATAAGCACGTTTCCTGTCGCTTTCGTTTGTTCTCGCAGCTACCGTGACCTTGGATTGCCTCTGGTGTTCTTTCCTCTCTTTTTCCGTGAATTCCTTCGTCCCTTACACGATACTGTAGTCGTCTTAACAGATGTGCTACTACGCGTACGTTGCAAAGCTTACAAAGTTGCAACCGACTTCCGAGCGGGGTCCAGGAATACCAGCTTCCGAATTCGATTCCGTTTCAAATAGGTTAAATTTTTTAACCACAACCTCGCACGTGAACTTGTACCTCTCGCCTTTGCAGCCTTGAACCAAGTGCGGTCGTCTCGCTTTCGAAGTATAGGTGAATTACGTTGACAGAGTAGTCAAGGGTCAGGGAGGAGGTAAAGAATTGACCGAGGACTAGGGGGAAGGGGAAAAAAACCGAAGAATGCCATCACGCTCAATCCTCCCTCACTGACTTCCGCGCCGAATACCCTCTCGACCCACTCTCCTCTCCTGATCTTCACCTCTGTTCTTCCTCCTTCCGTCTCCTTCGTTGCCTGCCCCAGAATTCCTCAGAAATGAAGTTGTCCAGATATGCCTCGGGTTGCAAGTCGAAGACTAGCTCAATTCCAGCTTTTTCGCACGCCTTGATGACTCGTTCCATCTCGATAACGATTTCTGCTGTTTGAAGACGGGAGGGGTGCCATTTGAGGGGGAGGTAAATTGACTTAAGGGACGAATTTGCGGGATCTCGAGAGGCGGCGAGTAAAGTCAGAAGCCTTGCCGATGTCTCGGGCGTGAAGGTTGTGAATTCTTGGATACGGAGTTGCTGAACGGATGCAAGAAATCGGGTGTGATCGGGGGAGTCGAGAGAGTCAAGCCAGACGTCGGTCAGGATACGAGAAGCGTAACCGGAGAAGAGGTCATTAACGCCGAGACGGTACAGATCCGAATTTGTGACGATAGCGTCAAGCTGTGGGAGGAGTCGCGAGATGTTCGTTGCTTCTAGTCGCTGCATGTCTTCCTCCTCGGTCATAGCATAGAGTGCAAGAGCTTGAAGGGAGGGCAGCATTTCAGGATCCAGAAGGAGAGGAGCAGAAGAGTTCAGCACGCCCCAGTCGAACGTGAGAGATCGAAGGGTAGAGAGTGGGCTGCGAACGGTGAAATCGAAACCGGGTCCGGAAAGCTGGAGATTGACAAGCGCTACGACGGAGGAGGAGAACGTCAACACCTCCCCAAAACCTGGGGATCGACAGCTCGACAGACTCACCAGTATGCTCGAGAAGGACTTCTAGGTCGAACGGATCCCTAGACGGGCGCTCGATCGCAAAACTTGAAAACCCTTTCCATTTCTTTACAAACTTCTCAACCATTTCTGAGCTTGCGAGCCATCCCACCATGAGCTCCTTGATCCCCGTCGAATTATCCCACGCGTTAAGTAAAAGTTCGATCTGCTCGTCCCATTTGATCCAGACGATTGCGCGGAATAGAGGTTGTGCGATCGCCCGGAAATGTCGAGAGACAAGGGAGAGGGAGCAGAGCGTTGATCTTCGCTCTTTGTAGGTCCTTGAATGGAAAGTGAGAGGAACGGTCGACTCGATGATGTCGCGAAGGAGTTCGGGAGGAAGAGAGGAGAGGGTAGTCATCTTGATCACGGGCGGAAGCGCTGACTAGGTAGCCGTCTATTCAGGTTGTAGACATGGCAGCGTGTCAGCTCCTGGTTCTCGCTGAAGTGCCTGTTGTGATTCGAGAGCGATGATCAGAGTTGTTGAAGGAGAGGAACGTACTCTGATTGACGGCCTAGAAAGGCTCCTTGATCTGGTAGTAACCCTTATACAGTCCCACTGAAGTCGTCTCTACTGTCTAACGATGTGCTGAAGCTGTTGAGGAGGAAGAAGGCGAGGTTGTTTGATGAAGAAAGAGGGGGGACCGAGGTCGAGTTGGAAGCGCTTCAAGGCGAGCTAGGCTGGTTCAGATGAAACTCTTCTGTTCGCTGGACTCAGAGACGGCGGAAAGTGGAAGGTGACGAAGTGAGGGGAAGAGGCCAGAACTGATCTCGACTTTTCGCAGTGAATAGCTCGAGCCGACGAGGCTTCCTTCGTCCTACGGCAAAGAGTCTCACTCTGCTCGTAGGAATAATGTGACAGATTACACATGAACGGTTCATGAAAGTAAAGCGATACTTGAAACGAAAAGCTCTTCCTCTCACTCCCTCGATCGATTTCCTCTTCGAAGTCGCTTTCTTCTGATCCCATCTCGCCTACTCCCCTTCTGCTGCCGTTCCAGCCATCCTCCTCTGCGTCATCCTCCTCATGAACTCCTCCGAGATCTGACATTCCGCCGCGAGATCCTCTGATTGTTCCTCGATTACAACTTCGATATTACGATCCTTTGCGGCGAGCGTGACCATCCGAATCGAAGCCACAACATCGATTGTGTGGTACTCTGACACGAGAGATCTGGAAGGAGGCAGGTAGATTGATTCGAGGCGAGTGAACCGTCGAGGGTCTTTGAGTAGGAAAGCGAGAACAGTGAGTTCAGTACTGCAACGCCTGGCTGAAGTCGAAGACACAATCCCGGAGACGAGAACAGGGAGGTTCACGATGGATGACTCCGCGTCGATCACCTCGTCGAGCCAGTGCCAAGGGAGGTTGACGAGAATTGAAGCGAAAGGAAGGGCAGGGAGCTCGGAATCTGCGTCGATGAAGGCGCCCGACGTGATGGTAATCGAGTCGGCCTGGGGGGTCAAGGATATCAGGCTTTTTGTGACAGTCTCCTCGAGGCTTACGCATTCGAGACCCAAGTGAGGGAGACGCGGGAAACTTTCGATTGGGAGAGGGTCGGGAACCAGGTCAACGTGGTATAAGCCGAGCACTTCGAGAAAGGGGAACGATAAACGACCAGTTGTCGAAGTGTCGAGCTGGAGTCATTGACGAAGACTCGCATGAGGTCTGCTGCGCGACGCACAACAAAAAGTCAGCACGATCTGTCAAAATAACTACTTTGGAGAGAGACGAACTAGAGCCTCCAAAGTTGTTCAAAGTCCAGAGACAGGACGAGGTGATCAACTGTTTGACCTCGCTCAAAGCCGACGGAACTTCCTTCGAGAGCCGCTCAACTTCCTTCATAGGCGGTGCCTCTGAGTTTCCCTCATTCTCGAACACGATCGTTTGTATTGAGGTTTTCGACGAGAAGCGAGACCGTCTTGATGCTTCTGCCCTTTGGAATTCGAACGAAATTGTAGAGGAGAGGTTGAGCGATCTCCCGGAAGACGCGACTCATGAGAGAGAGGGAGCGAAGCGTCGATTGTGTTTCGGCCTCGAGCTTGCGAGTTCGGCGTGGACTCGTGAAAGGGGGAAGATGGAAGTTTTCGACGATTGCGCGAAGGAGTTCGGGGGGTAGCTCGGGGAGCATGCTGTTGCTGTTGACAGATAGTCGTTCTCGTCTCGGATCTGAAGGACACAATCGGCAGCGTTAGCCAAACGTTCTCGACGACCTTCTCCCGATAACATTCGAATCGATCGCTGTGATCTGAAATCTGAGTAGATGCTTCGGCCATGGTCGATGATTGTGAGACAAGAGGGAGAGAGCGCTCGAGAGATTCTCTCGAGAGAAAGTTTGATCTTCCTTCCCGCTGTTCTTTGTCTACTCCCGAGACCGACTGCTATCCTCTCATACGAGATACTCAGGAGAAGGAGATTACTCGACGACTCCAGAATCAGCATATTCTCGAACTCAATCTCGAGTCGAACGAGTCGATCCCAAGTCGCTTACGCCGAACAACAACAGTCAGCAGATTGGTCTTCCACAGAAGAGGAAGATGAAGATGATCGCACGACCCAGGAAGGAGAAGACGAGACGGATCAATACGAAGCAGTCAGAGGAGGAGGAGGAGGAGAAGGGTTCGTTCCCCCTTCGACGATGACGCTTCAAGAGTTGAAAGATAATGGATTCGTTTCGTCTTCCGAGGGAGATCAAGAGGAAGATTCCGATCTGGAGGACGCAGAGGAGGAGAATCGGTTCGCAGGAATGAATTCAGTTCGAAACGTTTCTGCCGGTTCAGGTCGACATCTCGGGTATAGTGGTAGTTCTGCTTCGTCCTCATCGTCGGAGGATGAAGAGGAGGAGGAACATGAAGCCACTCACGAATATCGACATCGTAGAA